>NW_020439050.1:0-20126 GCF_000699045.2 Agrilus planipennis | reverse complement strand
GTTACTATGGAGACAAATTGAAAAATTTGATTTTTTAAATTTTTTATTGGCTAATTGCATGCGATGATGGCGTCCTCTGGTGTAAAGTACTCCAGACGTAAACTAGTTCCCCATTCGGATGTCCGGTCGGAGACTATCTCGGGGGATATCATCAATAAGTGTAATAGGGGTAGGTGCAATATTTCACTAGTCGGAGCGTGAAATGTTAGAACAATGAGGCAAGTAGGGAAATTGAAAAATTTGAAAGTTGAGATAAACAGATTAGCATTAGATATAGCAGCCATTAGTCCGTTGGTCCAAAGCTGGAGACTTCCGGAGTGGAGACTTTAAAATAATACATACAGGATCGATAGACATATTAGAAGCAGAAACGGGAGTTATTACGGGTAGAGGTAGGCCTAGATTAGATTACTGTTCGCAAATAGTTGTATGGGTTGTTCTAGTTTTAGGGAAATGCGAAGATTAGCTCAGGATAGCAAAGGGTGGAGCTGCGTGTCAAACCAGTCTTAGGACTGACGACCTTATGATATAATTTTTAATAAAAAACTAATAAAAAATTTTTTCGCAAAATGAAAGGAGGGCCTGAATGTATAATTACTCACGGTAGTTTTTACCGGGGCATCAGGAATAAGAAAATAGGCAGGTAATCAATTGGTCAAAAATAAATGTTAAAAGAAAAGAAAATTACTCGTATCCCTGCCAATATCAAGGAAAGGGTACATGCACTGAGAAGAAGATAAAATACTTCAAAATATATTAAAACTAAACATATAGAATAAACTAAGCTAGCCCTACAGCCTCCCGTAGCTTGCCTGTGGTACAAAAACAACAAAACCTTCGAAAGAAACTTTATTTATTTTTCGGTGCAAAATATTTAATCTAAAGGTGATAAGCAGCAGAAGGGCCAGCGCATATTTATTACCCGTCCGAGGGGTTTGTTTTTTGTTTTGGCGAGAATGCAAGAAAGAAACGTATATTACAAGAACAAACAAAATTGCGTTATAATAAATGCTAGCCGCGAGTGATCTTGAGTTTTCGCCAAAACAGAGGATCTGAAAAAATAAAATATATACAAACAAATAAGTGACATCAAAAAAATATTTACAAATTGCAGAGCATATAGTTCGTAGTCGGAATGAAATATATACATATTTACAAAGACCCCGAACAAAAAAGACGCGAAAATTTTGAATTTTGATAGTCCGGCTGCAAGCAAGCTGCAGATACCAATAACCCTTGTAATAACAAATACGAACGGGTTTTATAAAAACGCGAGGACCCGAAAATAACGCGACTCAACGACAAAATATTGCACGCGAAGTATTACATTGTACGAGCGAATTATTATTATTCATTCTAGTCTGCGCGAGACCCCGGGAATCCGGTCTAAGGCCGGGCAAATATTGGATGGTACGCCACACTTGATTATAAACGGTTTTCGTGCGTCGTCCCGGATCACAGGAGGCTTCCCGGGCCCTCAAGCAACCCAGGCGCGACGCATGAATCTGTGTAACAGCGCGTAACCCCAACAACGGTTGTGACTCGATAAAAATATATAAATATTCGAGTGGTTAAAGTGTGGTCCCTACCACTATACTCCCGACCTAGGTCCTTACTCTAATCCTAATAAAACAAGTCGTTCAAGTAGGAGCTCATCACTTCCCGAAGACAAGTTGTTATGTAGGTTCCGAGTCCTGGTGCTGTTCCATATCCGCCGCGCTTGTTTTTGACAGCAGGATGGGATGAATGGGGGTTCAAGCTTCAGTCTTCCGCGTCTTCTTGGTCTCCAGAGTGATGTTCCCACTGTGGGGTGACCGCAACCGCGAAAACGGCTACGAGCGAAAGTCGGATAACCGAACCGAACCGAGTCGAACTCACGCGAATGCGTAACACGAAAAAGATCGAAAACGAACAAACGAACTAACCCGAACGCGTACATCTCGAGGGCATTTTTAACTAGTGACTTTCAGCTTATCTACGCGACTCGAAAAAGATCGAAAAGCGTCCCACCAGTCTGTCTCGTCCCGCAGTTCGGTGACCTCCCGATAATTGGCTGGCCAACTTAAGCCGCGGGCCGTGAGAGCCCAGTCGACGACTTCGCGATGTTGAGTAAAAACAACGCAATGAAAAAGGACATGCTCCGCTGTATCGGTGCCACCACACTCACTCGTCGTCGATTTTCCCGATACGTTTCAAATATGCTTTAAAGTTCCCGTGTCCTGTCGTAACCTGTACGATATGAAAGTCGAATTTTCCCGTGATTTTCCTGTCGTGGCAGGGGTCCGGTATGAAGCTCGCTGTGGACCGTCCGGTTGTAGCAGTCCTTCATCGTTCTTTCCAAACTTCCAGAGATAAATTGCACAGACATCGTTTGACGAGGGATCTGGGCGCCACGTTATAAATCGGCGTAGTCGCTTGGTCGGTGGCGGCGACCATCGCAAGTTGATCTGCGGAGCAGTGTCCAGTGGAACCTCTGCCCAAATCGGTGCTCCGTATAGCATCGCCGATTGTACCGCGCCCTCATATATTTTTGAAAAAGCCGCGCCCCTGAAATCCCACGTAAGTCGAGCGGCCGCCGTGTTTTTATGTGAAATTTCCTTGCCCTTAATAACCACATATTGAATATCTTTCCACAAAAAATTTTCATCGATGATTATACCCAAATATTTAATGCTCTCTGAGCAGTGTATAAAAGCTAGTTCAATGTAAAAGCAGGTCTCTGTTGATTAATTTTTTAACCAAAAAATAACGCTTCTGTTTTTCTGCGTTGAACCGTAATTTTAATTGTTCCGCCCAATTTGATAACATAACGTGTGCTTGTTTGGCTCTATTTTTTAATGACTTATATTGCCGCGTCTCGACGACGAGCAAAGTATCGTCCGCGAATGAAACAATTTTACATCCGGCCGAGAGTACAATATCGAAAATTGTGTTATTAATTAAATGTTCTATAGGAGCGGACCCGAGCACGACCCCTGCGGACAATCCCTTTCTACGTTTTTTGATACCGCGGTTCCGGAAATCGTAACGACAGCGTTTTTCTTGTTAAAGCAATTTTGAAGTAATTTAATTAATTTTCCGGAAATGTTTCATTTAATTCGAAAATAATTTTAGGCCACCAAGCGTTGTCAAAAGCTCTCGATATGTCTAACGCAATAGCAGCGACGTAATTATCGTTCCTGCTAGAGTTTTTTATATCGTTGATGACTGCATTAACAATATCCGTGGTGGACTATCCGACAACATAACCAAATTGGTTGTCATTAAGACCTACGATTTTATTAATTTCAAACTGTAATCAAGTTGTGAAAATTCTGTCCATAATTTTGCCAACAATCGGTAATAAGCTGATGGACCGAAAGCTTTTTACATTGTCCAAGTTACGTTTACCCGGTTTAGGAATAACTTTGAGTGACTGTTTTTCCAGAGATTAAAACAGGTATTAAAAATATTAATAAAAACGTCCGGTGCTACCAGGGCTGCGTCAGAAGTTATCCCGTCGCGTCCCGGTGCTTTACGCGGATTCATTCTATTAACGGCGCGTTCTATTTCTGCGTAGCTAACATTGTTAAAAAGACCATCATTCTCGATTACATTGTTCGTGGCCGCGCGAATTCGCCCGTGATTTTCGTTATCTGTATTACGATCGTCCGACGGAATGAAAGAATTTAAAATAAATTCGACCGTAACCGTAGTATTTTTAGTAAAAGTACCGTCGGGAAGCTTTAAATCTTGAAAACTAGTTCGATTAGAATTTTTACTTTATAAGCGGTTCCCCTTTCTCCGTGTTATGCATACAAAATTCTTTATATTTTTCGCCCCTTGTTTTAATTAAAAGTGTTTTATATAAGTTATGGACCTATGAACAGCTACCTTTTCAGCTTGTGTGACGTCGATAATGGTAACAATGGACTTGCTATATAAGGGATAGCAACGGACAATTGGTCAGTGTTGTGCAAGACAATTATAATGGACCTATGAACAGCCACCTTATCAACTTGTTTGACGTCGATAATGGTAACAATGGACTTGCTATATAAGGGCTAGCAACGGACAATTGGTCAGTGTTGTGCCAGACAATTATATTACTGAACCAAGTGGTTATTACATTGTAATTCTATTATAATTTGTGATGTCTCTTTCAATAAATAAATTTTGTTTTTAAAAATTCGTATTCACCAACAAAGAATAAAACTGGCGCAGACAGTAGGATCTGCTGAACGAAATTTTCCACTTCTACCAGCGGCACCTTTCCTGGCGTGAAAACTTCGGTGGATTCCAATACTTTGCAGCGGAGAGATCCTCAAAAAGACTTCTTCTGGCAGCACTCGTTAACTACGAACAGGGCAAAAGTAAGAGCTTCTTTCTAGTTTCCTAATTTTTCCTATTGATTATAGGCATTTTTAGAAATAATTAGGTATTAAGTTAAGTATTAAGCGTACTACAAATTTTTGTTTGAATGTAACAAAAACTTATTATTTTATTACTGTTTTTCTGAAAACAAAAGAAAAATGAGTAACCCAAGTTCAAAAATAAATATACCATGGCTAGAAGCTAATTTAAATACTATTCCTCATTTTAATGGTGATAGTAGGTTATTGGAATTGTTTATAGGTAATTGTGATGCTGCGTATCAAGTTTATCCAAATTTAAATAATAACGCCTGCAATAATAATTTTATATTACGACACATAAAAAATAAATTATGCTCAATTATCTGTGGTAGGCAGACCCGAGTTATCATCTTGGGCCGGTTTAAAACAATTGCTTGGGGATCTTTTTAGTGATAGAACTGATATTACTTGCCTGGAGTACGAACTAATGACAGCTCAGATTCAAAAAGGTCAAAGTTGGTTAGATTTTGGTTTTTTCTTACAGCAAAAACGCAGTTTGGTTATCTCTAAATTAGCATCTTTAATATAAGAACAAGGGCTTTCACTGCCGGAATCCATAGTAGAATGAAGATTCGGGCTATAGGGTCGTGGTCTAAGTGAACTATTCTGTCCAGACATTTCGTCAGCTACTGCGGCTGACATCCCCAGTGGTAGTGCTGCGTTGACAATGTGAACGTAGATTATATCTCGAATTCTCGACAGCGACTGGGTGGAGACCTGGCTGATTACTGATATTTATATACCAGGGGCGGGGCTTCGTCGGCGTCAGCGTCGGCTTGACTCATCCGATGAACGCTCGGTGTATTGGAATGGCTTGTCAGTGTGTTCGGCGCTTTCTGCGTAGTTTTCTTTAGGATTGGGTTCTTCTCTTCTGTTAAAATTAATCGGATGTTTATAAATTTCAATAGCTTCTCTATGCAAGCGAGCCTAATATTGCGAAGTTGTCGATAAAACCGTAGTTCCGTCATAGTTAATAACATGGTTCGGGTCTCCTATTGAATGCTCAGCTAGGGCCGATTTCTCAGGTTGTAGAAGTCGACAGCAACCATGTAGTTTCCTCCGCAGCAACAAGGGATTCTATAAACACCGGCGGATGTTAAAGGGTCTCTAGGATCTTTAGCTGAGCTTATTAATGTTCGTAACTGTTGTGTGGGTTTGAAGAAGGTTCTGATGTTATGACGCTTCCATGACTTCCCGATGCGATCCGTGATCGTTTTAATATATGGTAGGGAGGCGAAACCTACTGGCGGTAGTTGAGGTGTCTCCGATGCAGTTCTCCGGCTTCAGTCTCCCGCAGCGTCTTGGTCTCCAGAGCGTTCACTTGTGCGCGCGACCGCTACCGGGAACGCGAAACGACGACGAGTGCAAGTCGGAGTACCTGACCAAGCCGAACTTCCACGAACGCGTAGAAAACGTACCGGTTGTAATTGTACGAACGGAAACGAATGAACGAACCCAAATGCACACATCGCGAGGACATTTTAATTGACTTTCAGCTTATAAATGCGATTTGGAAAAGAGCGAAAAGCGTCCCGCAGTTCGGTGACCTCCCTATAATTGGTCGGCCATCTTAAACCGCGAGACGCGAGGGCCCGGTCCGCAACTCCTCGTTGTTGAGCAAACAGAACGCAATGAAAAAGGACAAGCTCCGCTGTATCGGTGCCATCGCACTCATACAAACAGTTGGCGATTTTTCCGAAACGTTTTAAGTATGCATTAATGTTCCCGTGTCCTGTCATAAGCTGTACCGTATAGAAGTCAAAATCTCCCGTCCTCTCTCCATCATTCTTTCCAAGCCTCCAGGGAAAGATTGCGTAAACACTTGACGAGTGCCCTGGGCCTGGTCGGTGGCGGCGGCCTTCGCAAGTTGATCCGCGGCGTCGTTTTTCTCGTATCGGAAATGCGACGGTGTCCAGTGGAAACGTAGGGAAATTTTGCTGGCCAGATTGACCGCGAGTTCTCACGTATTCAGTTTTAGAGCGGTCGGCTATTTCTTGTTGCGAAGGGCCGTCAATACGGACTGGCTGTCCGTAACGATTTAACACTCCTTGATTATGTCGTAGTGCTATCATTTCGCATTGAAAAATAATACCCGCTAGGGTAAAATTATCCCGATGAATCTCCGTTGAACAAAATAAAGGATCTTCCAACCCGTCCGTCGTCCAATCTAGAACCATCCGTATAGATAATAGTGTTGTAGGCGTCTTGAGCTCTCTCGGTATACCGGAAGTTGTCCATGTCCGCCGGATGTACCATGTCTGCTAGGCTGACGCATCGTTCGAGCTGTCGGTCCTTTAGTTGTAGTCCGTCAAGGCCGTTGTTGCTCGGATGACCGGCGAAAAGGCGGTACATTTTCGCCGTTTTCTACAACAGAATATCAAACGGCAGGATTTTGCTCAACACAAATGCCGCTTCCGATGGAACAGTACGATACGCCGTCGCTGCTTTTAGAGTTAGTATTCTCTGCTAGTTTAAAAGAGACCAGCATTATTCAACTCTACAACCCTCAGCCCAAAATGGTGCCCCGTAAAGCATCGCCAATTGTACCGCGCCCCTGAAACCCCACGTGAGTCTAGCGGCCGCCGCGATTTTATGTGAAATTTGTTTGCTCTTATTGACCACATATTGAATGTGTCATATCCATAAAAAGTTTTCGTCAATCATTATACCTAAATTATTTTATGCTCTCTGAGCAGTGAACAAGTCGCCCGTTTTATGTAAAAGCAGGTCTCTGTTGAATGATGTTTTTGCCAAAAAATAACGCTTCTGTTTTTTCCGCGTTGAAGTGTAATTTTAAATCTACCGCCCAGTCAGACCACATAGCGAGTGCTTGGTTGACCTTACATTTAAGAGATTTGTATTGTTGCGCGTCGAGGACGAGCAAAGATTGTATCATATAAAATGTTCCTCAGGAGCGGGCATTGGAAACCATGGAGTTGCATTGCAGAACCATCGGGTGGCGGTTGTTCAACCGTGAGAGGGCATTCGATAGAGCAATGGCGTCGGTTGTTTCGGCAGGACCGGCACGCAGTGGCGGACGCCGGCTTCTGCCTCCTCTACTTTTGGTTGGGCCTGCTCGAAACGATGAGGACAAAAGGACTGCAAACCCTAGTGCCCCTGTCCTCTGCCGAAATTGTAACTCCCTGCCCATAGGTCGGTCGGAGGCACTTGGTGAACATATCAATTTCAGGTAACCACATAGAAGCGATCCGCCATGTCTGACCCACGGGGAAACCCCGTGGTTACCAGCGTCGCTACCGAGGAGGCACATGCTCCGTCTTGGGCATGAGTCATAGGAGAGCGAGTCTCCTCCCCAAACCCCTGGTGCAATTCAGACACCCAGCGAATGCCACGGCTCCGAAGAGGCGTGACACTCGCCGGGCGGAGCAACAGACTCACCCCTTGGGGCCTCCCCTTCGGGAACGTTCCTGTATTGCAGAGAGAGCCGAGTAGTTCCCAAGAGAGTCATATTTACTCCCGCAAACAACACAAGATGTGGTTTTTGATTTGCACTCTTTGAAATGGTATTTGCCAGCGCACTTACCGCAAATTTGCTCTATTACCTTACAATTCTTGGAAACGTTCCCGAAATCATAACGTTGCAGACATTGGAGTAAAGAAAAATGATCTTTAACAAAGATGAGCTGTCCAACATTTTTAATCTAAGCGACGGATTAACCTCATACTGCGCTATACATTTCCCTATTGCCGCGGGTCTCGAAAACTAAGCTGCTTAAAATTAGCCCTAAACTTGTCTATATAGTTGCCGCAAAATTTGTCAATAAAATTATTATGCCCTAACATAGCCTCATGTAAATATTTCGAGTTAAGCTCTTTGCTAATCAATTCTGACCCGCGGCCAGCGTTTTTTAACGTCCCTAACCGCTACATCGTTTTTAGCTTTCATGTTTAACGTTAATTTAATTTTTTCCGCGTCTTCTTTATTTGCACAATCTACTACTACGTCTCCCAATTTGGTTGCCCTAACATTTTTGACTAAGATGTTGCTTTTAATGGGGTCGGCTGTACGCATTATGATTTTCATGACGAAATTAGCGCCTTTACCAGATTCTTTGGCCTGGACGCGTACCGTATGGGAAGATTCACTAATTTGGGGTTTTGGGGTAAAACTAGCACTATTTTCGCTTGTTTTCACTCTTCCCGCATAAGAAAAAATCGGACTACCCCATACGTAATGCTTATCGTTAAAATCACCCGCAAAGATAATTGGTTTTAAATTACCTATTTGATGAATAATTTCTCGAAGTCTTTCGAAAATGAGGTTATCGTCGGGTGGTAAATAGACATTTACAATAATAAGTAATTTGGAACAGTAGGTAATTTCACTAATGACAATATAATCGTTGAAATGTTCTCAAGAAATAGATTACTAGTGTTCGAATTATTAACTGTAGTGGCACTTTTAGGAAGATTACATTGTTTGAAAACGATAAAGTTATTTTTAGAAAAACCATTAATTTTATATTTGTTGACCATCGGTTCCTGCACAAAACAAATGTCTAACTTTTTGTTTAAAATAATTTTTAAAAGATTGCTTGTAGACGCCTTGCCCTTGCCTAAATTAATTTGTCCGAAATTTAATACCAAATCCGTGTCGGTGTTGATTTTACTGGATTTAACTTAATACAATATTATTTATTAATTGAATATATACATAGTGCCGCTGCTCCACCTTTCGGTACTACAGCGACGGTCTTTCGAAATACATTATGTAGAAAACATACATATGCGCCATTTTAATTATAAGAATAAAAGTAAAAAATAAACAAACTCGATATAACTGAATCTCTTCTTTTTCTCCTCCGTCTACTCTTTTCGCTGGAGAAAAACACATGAATCTTCGAAAGCAATTTTATTATTTATATTACATGGGAAACAATTTATTGGTGAGCAGAGAGGAAGAAGGGCCTGCTTGAAGTATACTTACATTGAGTTGGGATGCCCCGTTTGGAATACGCGAAACGATGTTTCCACATGATTCGAACTTATTTACTGAATATAAAATGCAAATAAATTTATTGTAAAAATGCCTTGCGTATCCGTATCGGAGCATCCGATGAAAATTAAAATACCGCATATGAAAGTATTTAAAAGAAAAGAAAATGTACCTACAAAGAGAATTAGAGTTCGCTTCTGTACAGCCTGGAATATATACATGTGGTCCAACATTGGCTGCAAGGGTTGGGAAAAACCCAGAAAAACCCAAAAAGACTACTATGAACTCTTATTCTTTTCGTTGCTTTGGCTCCAACGCGACCGCAATGTTTCGCCCAATTAAATGAAACTGACATAATAATTAAAAAAAAAAAGAACAAGAGCGTTTTATATACCGTGCTATTGCTTTCGTTTTAGCACCGAAGCACCGCCGTTAGTATACAAATGTATTTACAAAAGGAGACAGGTAATAAATATATACAAAATTATAAAAACGTTTCGAACCGACGTTCGCGTGAGTGTTTACATGTACATATATACAAAATCCCGAATACAATATGTCGCGAAATTTTAATTTTTTTTTCACCCGGATAATAGCAATCATACTCATAATGGTAGCACATCCTAGCACAACGCGTACGAAACTATAGACTCGCGAAACCGTCAAAACCGAACGCCCGAATGAGTTCACCTTAGCTCATAAAGTTAACGTCACGAACCTTCGAGTGGCTCGCACTTTCCCGGAACCAAATGTCTTGGAGGTTCCGAGTCCTGGTGCTGTTCCATTCCGCCGCTCTTGTGTTTGACAAGGGGTTGTGCCGTTTGGGGCCGCAGGCTTCAGTCTTCCAGGCTCTTTCGGTCCGCAGCCGACGCAGAGCTGTTCCATGTCCGCTATCCTGTTGGTCGTCTTCTCGGTATGGTCCGTGGCTGGTTGTTCTGGATGCGTAGGCTTCAGTCTTCCGCGTCGTTTTTGACTCCAGAGTGGCTGGTTGCCGTGACTTCACGAGCAGTGTTTTCTCAATGATTTTTGCAGTAGTGAATAAAACTTCAATAATAAACACTATGTACCGAAACGTTATTTACAACAATTTACTAACTATTAATAAACTGATAACAACTAAAGTATAATGAAGTGACAGAAAACGTAATCGGACAAGTTGAAGGACAAAACGTGACTAACTAAAAATATGCGACACCACCACCAATACCTTCCAAACTAACAACGGAAAACAAATTCGCAGAACCAAGTAGGGGCAAAACCCCAACAAGGCAATACCCTGCATCGAGCAATTGAGCTCCTAGAACCTGCGAAATATGGACAGAATATTATAAAATTAAATGAGTGTGAGTGCGACCGCCGAAGACAGATACTAGCCCCATCTATTATAGTTATGTCGACACTGTAATTATATGAGAGGCATTATTTGGATGCCATTCTGTAAAACTTTCTTGTAGCTCTATCGTGATGCATATTTAAATTGTAGACATTCCTTTGAGGTAATAAAATCAATTATATTCAAAGTTTGTGAATAATACTGAGCAATGAAACTAAAATATGAAATTAAAACTGCAACAGTGGCTACATGGGGGCGCGTACGCGACCACGACCGCGGATAACGGAAACGCGAAACCGAAGCAACCGAATAGAAATTAGGACGCACGCGAACACGAATATAGAGCACGCACAACACAAGGGCAATTTAATGTCCGAAGTACATCCCACCATTCCCTCTCGTTCCACAGCTGTATGACCTCCCGATAATTGGTCGACCACCTTAAGCCCCGAATCGCAAGGGCCCGGTCGGCGATGCCGCGACGTTGTTCAACTAAGTCGCACTCGAACAGGACGTGTTCCGCCGTATCGGTGCCACCTCATTCGCAAACGGCGTCCTCGATTTTGCCGATACGTTTCAGATATGATTTAAAATTCCCGTGTCCTGTCATCAGTTGAACCATATGGAAGTCGAAATTTCCGGTGATTTTCCTGTCATAACAGGGTTTCGGTAAGAAGCTCGCCGTAGTCCTTCCGGTTGTAGCAGTCCTCCATCGTTCTTTCCAAGCCTCCAGAGATAAAATGCGCAGTCGTCGTTTTACGACTGCTGTGGGCACCATGTCGTAGATGGATGCTGTCGCCTGGTGAGTGGCCGCTGCCTTCGAAAATTCATCCGCAGAGTCGTTTTTCGCATTACCAGAATGCGACGGTGTCCAATGGAAGCGTGGGGATATTTCGGCGCTCAGGTTGACCGCGAGTTCCCACGTTTCCAATTGTAAAGCGGTCGATTATTTCATTTTGCGAAGAGCCGTCAAAACAGACAGGCTGTCCGTTGCGATGGAGCACTCCTTGATTATGTTCGTTTACGCCTGTAGATGTGTCACGGCCTGTCGTAATGCTACCATTTCACACTGAGGGATATTACTATTTTCCGCGAGGGTAAAATTTTCCCGATGAATTTCTGTAAAGTATGAAAGATCCTCCAGCTCGTCCGTCCTCCAATCTCGATCCATCCGTATAGCAAACAGTCTCGTAGGGATTTCGGATTCCTTCCGTAAACCTGTCCATATCTGCCGGATGCGTAGTGTCCGCCAGGTTGACACGTCGTTCGAGCTGTTGGTCCTGTAGTTGTACATCAACAATTTTCGTTGTCGCGCGGTAGGCCAGAAAAAAGACTGTACGTTTTAGCTGTTTCTTGCAACAACAAATCAAACGGCAGTACTCTACTTAAGAGGAAAGCCGCTTCCCTAGAAACGCTGCCGCTGCATTAAACAACTAAAGTTCTTTGCGCGCTTAAAAGAGACCTGAATTCTTTCACTTTACATCCATCTGCCCAAATCGGTGCTCCGTAAAGCATAACCGATTGTACCTCGCCCTCATATACTTTTGATAATGCCGCGCTCCTGAAACCCCACGTTAATCTTGCCGCCGCCGCGATACATACATACATACTAGATATTTTGTGCTCTCTGGGCTATGTACGAAACGCCGGTTGAAATTAAAAGCTGGTCTCTGTTGATGAATACTTTTTCCAAAAAACAGCGCTTGTGTTTTTTCCTCCTTAATTTTTAATCTTCCGCCCAATTTGACAACATACTGAGTGCTTGGTTTACAGTACTTTTCAAAACTTGATATTGACGCGCTTCGACGACAAGAAAAGTGTCGTCTTCAAATGAAAATATTTTTGACCCGGCCAGTAATTGTACATCGAAAATAGTGTTGTACAGGATGTTCTACAATAATGGCCAGGAGCACGAGCCTTGCGGACAACCCCGTTCAATGTTTGTTACAATGGCGGTGTCGGAAATTGCAACGACAGCGGTTCTGTTGCTGAAATAATTTTACAATAAATTAACTAATGTCCCTGAAATGTTACGCTTTTTTAACTCCAAAATTATACGCGGCCACCAAGCGTTGTCAAAAGCTCCTTAGATATTTAGTGCAATAGCAGCGATGTAGTTATCGTTATCGCGACAGTTTTTTATACTTGTTGTAACCGCATTTACAGCGTCGGTGGTGGACCGACCGGCAACGAAGCCATATTGACTTTGATTTAATCCGCCGTTTTCGCCAATTTAGAATTGTAAACGTGTAGTGAAAATCCTATCTAAAGTTTTGCCAACTATTGGTAGTAAATTAATAGGCCGAAAACTTTTTACCCCACTAAAATTCCTTCGACCCGGTTTTGCAATAATTTTTATCCTACTAGCGGCGCGTTCAATTTCCGTTATTGTGGATTAAATTTTGTAGGGGCCGTGCGAGAGCGCTGATGCGATTCACTATCCGTGCCGCGATCGTCCAACGGGAAAAAAGAATCTAAATCAAATTCCGCAGTGTCCCTTGTGCTGTGTGTATACGTGCCGTCGGGCAATTTAAAATTTTGAATTAACGACTGATTTGAATTTTTTTCGCGGATGACTGTAAGCTGTTTCCCACGGGCCCTTTTCAATATTCCTCGTACGAATCGCGAAAGACACGGTTGTATTCCACGCGCTTGCTTTCTCGTGCCGCCTGATCTTTTTCCCGCTGAAAAGAACGTCTAATTTTCCGCGATTGGGACCTTTCTTCCCTGAGTTGTTTGGTCCACCACAGTACTTTTTTTGCGAATGGCTTTTTAAATGGCATAAAGGCCTCGCACGCTGTAACTATGGAGTTAGAAAATTTGCTCGTTCCGAAATGTTATTTTCGTCGATTAGTAGGGTAAAAGTGGGATAGATGCCCCACTTTCTGTAAGCTGACTATAACTTTTTTTTTAAAGCACTATTCGAGTGAGTTAACTATTTGTAACAACTATAGTCCTTATACTTACTATCTACTCATATCATTATTCAATGCATACCGTAGATTTGTAGATATTCGGCTCTAAAAAAAACTTATTGTTTGAGGATAGACGCCTACTGTATGGGGTAGTTGCCCCTGGCAAAATTTCGACATGAGTATAGATGCCTTACAATGGGATAGATGCCTCCGTAATAAAAAAAAATTCGTAGAAAATTAAATAAAATGTTTATTTGCTTTCAATCATTCTTTGGGTAAACTTAGCAACTTAACAACGTCTATTAAAAATTATTTAAAACTTTACAGAACTAAATTTAGGAATAATAAAACTTAAAACAAATCCGTCCCTTAAGACTTCTTTGGGGAAAAACAAAGCTTCCTTCTTAAACAAAAATAACAGTAATCAAAATTTTCAAATAATCAACAAATATAGAGATACTGTTTACTTTGGCCAGGTTACTTATTCTTTGAATTCACTTTGGCCAGGTTAGCTTTTAGAGCTGCAAGCTTCTTCTTGTGTCCACATCTATTACAGTAATCGCCATATAGAGTGCAATCTTCGTGTAAGCAGAGTTTACACATCAGGCACTGAATCCAGTCCGCCGTGGACTTGGTACTTGCATAGTCATCGAAACATTCTCTGCATTGAGTATTTTCTTTATCAGATTCAGTCTGGTCAGAATCTGATTCATCGAACTCTTGTTCACTTTCAGAGCTAAACCTCGGTCTTTTCTTTTTAGGAACTGATTTTTGGTTGTTTTTTCTAGGTTTGTCTGGTGTTTGCTTCTTAGCTTTACCTTTCAACTTAGCTTTCTTAGAGTTAATATGTTCTTCTGAATTTAAAACGGCAGCACCTTGCTTGCCTCTTTTGTATAATGGAACAGGAATTTTCGGGATAGGTGAACATTCGTTAAGATATTTACTTGGAGTTATGACTTCTACACTTTCAACATTATGATTCTGAGAAAAGATGGACGGACTGACATTTCCTTCTAAGGGAATAATAATTGTGTCCGCTGCAAGATCTTCATATAGTAAGAACCCGAAATCAGGCTCCCGCTCCCTATTGATAGTTGACGACGATGGACCAGGCTGGGGCTCAACATAATATGAATTCACATCAGCATTAGCGTCGAGTTCCCTTGCTACTGGTTGGTCTTGAGCAAGGTTTCCTTCATCTAGATTTTGAAAGCTGTTATCAGAGATAGCAAAGTAGCTGTCGGGAATAGCAGAAGGATTGTACGGGAAAATACCACATGCACGAAACCCATTCACAGCATTAGAAGAGGTAGCAGCGCGAGCCCATGCGTTACCTATTAATTTTCCAGCAATGTATCGATTTATTTTTCGATCTTTGTGACTCAACATCCAGTTTTTAGTTTCTGAAGCGAAGTAAGTTTTGAAAGGTTTAAAAAAACTCCGGTCAAGCGGTTGTAAAGCCTGTGTAGTGTGGCTTGGCAAACAGAACAATATGATGTCATTTTCTTGTGCTAATTCTAGTAAATCAATAGCAGTAGTGTGAGATGAATGCCCGTCAAGTATAAACCTTACCCTGTGGTTTCATTGGCACGAACTGTTCTTTCAGCCACTTTTGAAAGAGTTCTGAGTTGGTCTTTTATTGACCCCCTTGATAATGACCACCGGAGGAACATAGTTGCCAACAGCGTTACAGCAAGCTATAATTGACATTGTCTCACCTTTTTCGCTAGAAGTGATGGAATTTACTACTTTGACACCTTTAATAGCAATAACTTTACCAGGATTATTGTTCATTTGAACTCCAGTTTCGTCAATATTATAAATTCGATCAGGTTTATCGATCAAATCATTTTCAGTTAGTACTTTTAGCAACAATTCAAACATTTTGTTTACTTCATCTCGATTTAATCCTTGAGCCCTTACAATAGACAAACCTTCTGCCTGGCGAATACTGAGTTCTGGGTGTCGTTCAAGAAATGATTTGAGCCAGTGCTGACCAGCCATACGTGTCTCTTTGTTAAAAGAATTTTCCAAACCCAGTTTCTCGGCAAATTCAAAAGCGAGTCTTCTTACATCCTGTCGTGTTGTGGGAAATCCTGCCTTTTCTAATTTTTGTATGTGCGCTACGAGACGTTTCTCGTTATCAAAGTCCAGTGTGGGATGTTTTCCTGAAAAAGAAGAAATTAATAGGTACAGAAAAAAAACTGAGGATTCAAAAAGGAAAGTATGAAAAAACAAACTAAGAAGACAGTGCCTAAATTGAATTTGATTAGGGCAATTAATTCCTCTATTACTTACCCAAAGTAAGTTTTTCACAGTTTTTTTTAGCATATCGCCTCCTCAAAGTTCGAGATGGAATACCATAACGACGAGATATTTCATTTACACCGACTTGGCCTTTATCCATTTCCCCAAAAGCTTTGCAAAGGGCTTCTCAGACCAAGCAGCACGGAAGGGTGCCCCTATTTTCCTTTTATATTTTCGCGGCATTTTGTCTAAAATAAAAAATGAAATTAGGTGATACGCTTCATTATTTTTTACAAGTACAGTGAAGTACGACATGTAAAGGTATAAACAGCTCATAAATAAACTGGAAAGTCAATTTTCCTACTAAGTTGTATATTAACTAGATAGGTACGTTATTTAAAAAAATCTTACCTATAGCCTAAGTACCTGTGAATAAGTCATAGAGGATATATGCCTCTAAGGGCGTCTATACTCAGTCAATAGTGGGGCCTCTATCCTTTTTAGTAGGGATAGACGCCCCAGCAAATAAATAAAAATACTTAAATAATTTCGTAATTTTATAAACACACCATAAATATAAATGATACATACTATTTAAATAACAATACACACTTAAAACTTACCTTCGAAAACGAAAGTTCTGAACACGTCAAAATGTCACTGTCACAAGAATCATGCAAGCGCGATAAAATTTTGCAACGTTTTTTTAACTCAAGCGGCGACACGTGCAGTCCTGTCGAAGCGCGTGCGCGGACTGAGCTGTGCGGGGCGAGATCTGTCCGAGGAACTTGGTACTAGAGCGTGAACTTGGTTTTAAATTCTCTTTTTTTAAGGTGCGGCGTCTATCCTCCAAGGGCGTCTATCCCACTTTTACCCTACTATATTTCCTATGCTATCCCTAAAACTGTCCGAAAATTTTTGCCAATTTGCTTTTTTATTACAAAACCTACGGTCAACGATATTAGTTTCGTTTTTATCAAACGAAATCTGCCACGTGATTTATTTATGGTCAGAAAGTGTTTCTTCGGCCGTTAAATGCCAATTTTCAATTAAATTTAATGCATTAAAGTTTGCTAACGTTAAATCAACAAAACTTGACCCGCGATGTCCCACAAAAGTAGGTTCGACATTTTTATTTAATACGTTGTTATTTTCGAAAGTTTCCAAAATATTATCTCTATTGTCATTTATCGGATTGTCCCAAACATATTTTTTTGCATTAAAATCATCTGCCATAACAATTTGTTTGGTCGAGTTCTGGGAATACGAAATTAAGACGTTCGAGAAACTTGTTCTCGTCGACGTTCGACCCCGCAGGTGCTAAATAAACATTAACAAGAACTATCGTTATGGTAACATGAAGACTTGAAAAACTTTGGCGATTGCTGTAGAACAAACAAAATAACTCAAACCCTAACGCCTAAACATGACACTGTAGTTGTCCGGAACACTTTTCGGTAACAACGTTACCTTCTTCAGGGACTGAGGTTCACTTACGGTAACTTCAACAACAATTATATTATCGCAAGAAACGTTTTCCAAAACCAGACAAGAAATATTTTAATTATTATTTACAATGACAGCTACTTTAGGAATATTACAGGATTAATAAATTACCAAATTATTTTTAGAAAGCCAACAACTTTTGATCTATTGACCGTAGGTTCTTCTACAAAACAAAAATATCTAATTTTTTATCTAAGATTTCTTTCAAAAGATTGCTAGTAGCCGCCTTGCCCTTACCTAAATTAATTTTGCCGAAATTTGATAAGAAATCCGCGTCGGGGTTATTTTTATGGCCTTTAGTTAGAGTTTTTAATTCTATTCATTGTCGGAAAAGACTGGCTCTTGGCGTCGAGATCAGTGCTAACGGGCGCGTGTTTTTTGTTTTTTTGGTCCTAACCCAAACTACACACGAAGTAGTTTTTGATTTGCAATCCCTAAAACTATGCTTACCACCACATTTACCGCATATTTGATCTTTGACCTTACAATTCTTTGACAAGTGCCCAAAGTCGTAGCATTGGAAGCATTGTAACAATGAAAAATGGTCCCTAACAAAAACCCGCTGCCAATTTAGATAAATTGGCTAATCAAGCATTTTTTGTAGCAAAATAGGGTTGATTTCAAAAATAGTGCTATAACTGTCGCTACTATTACGAGTTTCGAAAACACCTAAATACCTAAAATCATTTTTAAATTTATTTACGTCATTGCCGTAAAAACTGTCTATAAAGTCATTATGCACTAAAATTGTCTCATGAATATCGTCCGCGTTTAATTCTTTGTTTACCCTGTCTATCCTAACTCTTGGCCACCGTTTTTTAATATCTTTGACCGCGACATAGTCTTTTGCTTTGATTAGCAACGACTTTTTAATTTTTTCAGCGTCCTCCTTAATCAGGTCTACTGAGCGCATAACTACTTTTCTCACATATTTTACTTTTTTCGATTTAATTCTAACCTGAAAAAATTTTTCGGTAACCCTAGTGTTATTTGTAACGTTTTTCCCTGCCCAAAGTTTGTCCGCGTATGAAAAATAAGGCGTACTTACAGCTTGCGGTGGTTGCTTCTGCAAGGTTTTCAACTCCTGTTCCCTTTTTGCGAGGTTGTGCCGCAGTTCTTTAACCACGCCTACCATTTGAACGACGTTTTCCATAAAGAGGTCCACCGGTTCCCTAATAATTTTCCTATCCGCTACTTTGATAATGTCGGCCTTCGTTGGGATGAGGGACCTAACAATTTTGTAAAATATCCGCCGTCTTCCGAGAGGGTACCTAAAACAGGAAGTTGTTCTCCATTATCTACATGCCCCGATTTGTTCTTAACTTGTTTGGGTTGGGTTGGGTTGGGTTGGGTTGGGTTGGGTTGGGTTGGGTTAGTAGGTAGGTAGGCTACTTCCATAAGTCGCCGGCACAGTCCAATTATATAAAGTGCACTTTGTATGCATTAACAGACGCTGCCAACTGATATTGGCTTTCGATGTTGATACGTCTGGAAATGCATTTTTAACGTTTACTTGTGCCTAGTGTTCCTATTTATGCAAGGTTAACCATTGGCCCCTTTTAGAAACGGTTTCACCTCCGTCATTCGGTTACCTTATACAGGGTGTCGACAAGCACTGGCAAGGACCAAGGTATGAAGTGATGGTATGATAAATTGAGATTTATTAATTGGTACGTATTTGCCTGCGTAATTGACCAAAGGTGCATAGATAGACGGAGCTGTTCATTTGATAAATTTCTGATTACCGCGATAGTCACAATGATGATATGTGTGAAAGTTTCTTACCTTGTAAGCGTAATAATTTGTGGCATATTGTCTGCATTTCATGAATCATACGAATATTAAACGTATAGAAAGCTTTTCGTAAATTGAACTATTTTCGTTATTTACGTAAAATAGGCATACTATTTAAGACATTCAAATGAAGAAACCTATGACACATATGAAGGCAACATTCGTCGAAACCTGGCTGACGGCCCAGATCACTGACCAAGAGCTTGGCCTGAACGGTTCTACGGTGTTCCGATGCGATCGTCCAGGTGGATTTAGAGATGGGGGAGTACCCATTGCTATCCGAGACAGACTTGCCTGCCGTAAGATTGACCTCCAACTTGATGGGATGGAGATTGTCTTCGTCGAGTGTAAGTTCTACAATGAGCCTACTATAATTGGAGCCACTTACATCCAGCCCAGAGCACCGATTGAACTATATGAGAATCTTGGTGCAAAACTTGAATCTCTTGTACAGGCTCAGCAGTCAAGTCTCATACTCCTTGGTGACTTGAACTTTCCGCACATCTCCTGTATCAATGACATCGACATCACTCGCATCTCCCCGGACCACTTCGCCGTATACACGGTGTTCTCGGCCGCTCTCTCACTGCACTACCTGCAATGTTCTTGGTCTCCGCCAGCTAAATGCCATTCCAAATAAGCAGGGCAACACCCTTGATCTACTTTTTACTACCTTGGATTACCTTTCGTGTATCTCTCTCCACAGATATACACCTGCCGGTTGACGCCCCGTACCACCGCCTCTCACCGTCGTCCTGACCTGCCCTCCTTACGGCACCAGTAGACCGACTCGAATAACTTGGAAGGACTTTAAATCGGCTGATTATGACCCAATCACCAGAGCTCTGAACAACATTAGTAGTAAAGTAAGCGGGGTTCTATATCTGGGTCACGGCTCCCCAAATCTAGGTCATGGTCCATCCATCAACATCTTACCAATTTTGGATCTTTAGAAGGTCTTTCTAGGTCATTCTTCATCT
>NW_020439049.1:305345-309469 GCF_000699045.2 Agrilus planipennis | reverse complement strand
ATACTTTTTTTTAGTATAGATAGTATTTATTTACCTCATGATATGCTGCAAAACCTAATTAATCTCGAATTTCTAATTTTATGTACTTTTGTCTCCGATTGTACCTCCCAAACATCCTTAACTAATTTTTAGACTTTTTTACTTCCCTGTCCATTCAGTAATGTGGACAGTGTCACGATGAAATTTTTAGAAACTTTTGAATTTTCTGCAAATACTACTCACAATTATATGTTGTAGACTACTGACAAGTTGAGAATGGAACATAGGGATAGATATTCTATTACATGAAAACATCAAATGCGGTGGTACAGGAAAATTCGTACAAATACCTTCAGCCATTTTCTCATACAAGTAATAAAGTAATATATGTTTGTCACAACTAGTTATTTCAGTATCTATTTGAAGTATCTATCAATATGTTAGGTACGGTTCGGAATAGAACTGAATTTACATAACAAAAATAGGCAATGTCTAATTGAAACTTCGTAAACTTCCTCTAACTCGTCTTCTTCTTATTATAAAAACTTTTAAATTATCCATGCGTTGCTTCTTAAGTCCCCCACCCCAAATGTATATATATAACCTTGACGAACATTGTTTGTCTATAAGAGAGAATTTTTATTTAAATATATTAGTTACGGTGTAGATACCTACCCTAACATTAGATCATCAGACAATTAAAGAACGTTAGAGACTTTAATTACTAAATTACTGTTCCTATTAATTCAGTTTCCTCTAAATTCGTATACTAATGTGAAACATTTGCAGTTCTGCTATTAGTGTCAACAATGAAGTAGTTCCTGTGTTTATTTTATGGATATCGGGCTTATGAGAGCGTTTTCGTGTGATGTCTATGCACCTATTAACATGTTTAATATTATAGGTCACAAACGGCTGCATTAATATTAGCACGTCGGACATGATTGTACAAAAGTTCTTACTACCGTTAATTAAATGATACATTACTGCAGAAAGCAGTTACAAAGTTCACAAATTTTGTAACGATGCCTGAACATCGACTTTTGACTTTTTGAGGAGTAAAAGCTTAGAAATGATTGTATGTACCTTTTTTCTACCGATATACAGGTCTGACGCTGGAAGCTGGCGGAAATTTTAAAATGGCGTGGCAAAAGTAGGTAGTTTTAGGTATAACGATTGCAGCCCTCTTTTTTCAGTATTCCTATCAGGGGCGTAGATGAAATATTTAAAAATAAGGATCAGTGAGCAAGTAATAGACAGACAAACAAAAGAACTAATTGTTGATGTTGGCGACAGTGATAGAGATTCTCATGATGAGAGTGAATGTGAAAATTAACTATAAAACAAAAGCAATAGGTTAATTTTTTCTTTTTGGTAAGTCATGTTTTTACATTATTTTCTAGTACGCTACTGTCCTATCTGTATTAATACTATAATTTACGCCTACTGAAAGCTTATTTGTGTATCGGTTCCAAGTGACTTACCCAAATAGGTCATAAATGGGCAAGTACCTGTGCGACCGCTCGCCAGCTTCCTTCGTTGGACCTGTACAAAGTCACAAGTTTTGGGATTCCGGGTTCGTTATTTACAGGATATAAATCTCCACATATTTACATGACTGATGTTGAGGTTTCGATCGCTCTTCGGTATTTTATCGAGGTGAAATGTTCAAATTTTTTACGAGGAATTAGCTGTGATACTCGGCTACTATTTTGAACGATTATGGAAAGTCCGAGGAAGAAAAAAAAAAAGAAAATGAGAAACGTGCATTGCGTATATATTTGCAAAAATTGGAAACCAATAGGTATAGTACCTACTACTACAGTCTAAATCAATATATACATATTTAATCTGCCCCATTTTGAATTAAAATATCATCATCATCATCATCATCATAAGGTCATCAGTCCTAAGACTGGTTGGACACGTACCTCCATTCTTTCCTATCCTGAGCTAGTCTTATTTAAATGATATGCCGTTTTTAAGTAACTTTACTTTAAAATAAATTAACTCGAACTCGTCAGACTCAGGAATATAACTGACTGGTGATGATGAAATGAAGCACAGTCAAAAACGTGTTCACGCTGCCGATACAAACCGGCACAAATTCGATTTTACTTCGATAAGACATCGTTTGAAATGTGTGTGTATCGGAGTGTGATGAGACTAAAACCGGCACTTCACATATAACATAAGCGTGAATAGACTCATTGTTTCTTCTCTATAAATATTTTATCGGTTCGAGAGCATACGACGGGGGACCCAAAAGTAACGGGAATTGGGCTGTAGTACGGAGGGAGTGTGGGGAAACTTATTGTTCGACTAGGTGTCCAATAGGGACAGAGCGAGTGCATCGATTTGTTCGTGGGAATTTTTTTAGTGAAACAATTTTTTCAATTTCGCCGAAAATATGATGCCCGATTGTCGAGAGCAACGAGTAGCTGTGAAATTTTGTTTCCTGTTGAGGAAATCGGCAACGGAAACTACTGTAAAGATTAAGAATGCTTATGGGGACGCTGCCCTATGTAAAACCATGGTATACGAGTGGTTTTTACATTTTTAAAATGGGTTAAATGTCAATTGAAGACCAACTCTATTTAGGACGCCCCTCAACGTCCAGAAGTGACGAAAACGTTGACAAAATCAATGTTCTCGTTCGTGAAAACCTTCGCCGAACCATTGATCAACTCTGTGAGATGTCTGGAATATCATGGAGTTCAATTCAGAGGATTTTATCCGAAGATTTGCACATGAAAAGGTTTGCAGCAAAATTTGTCCCTCATCTTCTTATAGACGAGCAAAGGGTTCGTCGACTTCAGGTATGTTTTGAGTTTCAAAATAAACTCAAAGAGGACCCTGAAAAAAGCAGCAGTGGAAGACACCTGACTCTCCTCGTCCCAAAAAAGCTCGCCTAGTGAAGTCAAACATCAAGACAATGCTCATTTGTTTCTTCGATTGTAGAGGTGTGAAATTCGTTCCTCCTGGTCAAACTGTTAATCAGAAGTTCTACTTGGAGGTTTTGAAAAGATTGAGGGAGAGTATCCGGATGAAAAGGGTAGAACTTTTGCGTACAAGCTACTGGCCTTCCGTCATGACAACGCGTCGGTCTTTACCGCTTTTTCGGTAAAGCAGATTTTGACCAAAAACGGCATGACACTAGCTGTCCACTCCCCACTAACCGGATTTGGATTAGCTGTGAAATTTTGTTTCCTGTTGGGGAAATCGGCCGCGGAAACTACTGCAAAGCTTAAGAATGCTTATGAGGACGCTGCCCTATGTAAAACCAGGGTATAAGAGTGGTTTTTACATTTTTAAAATGGGTTAAATGTCAATTGAAGACCAACCTCATTTAGGACACCCCTCAATGTCAAGAAGTGACGAAAACGTTGACAAAATCAATGTTCTCGTTTGTGAAAACCGTCGCCGAACCATTGATCAACTCTGTGAGATATCTGAAATATAATGGAGTTCAATTCAGAGGATTTTATCCGAAGATTTGCACATGAGAAGAGTTGTAGCCACCTTCTTATAGGCGAGTAAAGGGAACGTCGACTTCAGGTATGTTTTGAGTTTCAAAATCAACTCAAAAAGAACCCTGAATTGTTTTCCAATGTGATCTCTGGTGATGAATCGTGGTGTTATGGATGCGACCCAAAAAAAAACACAACAGTGAAAGACACCTGGCGTTCCTCGTCCCAAAAAAGCTCGCCAAGTGATGTCAAACATCAAGACAATGCTCATTTGTTTTTTCGATTGTAGAGGTGTGAAGTTCCTTCCTCCTGGTCAAACTGTTAATCAGAAGTTCTACTTGGAGGTTTTGAAAAGATTGAGGGAGAGTATCCGGATGAAAAGGGCAGATCTTTTGCGCACAAGCTACTGGCCTTCCATCATGACAACGCGTCGGTCTTTACGGCTTTTCCGTAAAGCAGATTTTGACCAAAAACGGCGTGACACCAGCTGTCCACCCGCCATTAACCGGATTTGGTCCCCTGTGATTTTTTTTGTTCCCGAGATTCACAAGGGACATGAGAAGAAAGTGTTTTGCCAATGTGGCCACTGTGTTTTGAACAATGGAAAGATTGTTTGCAGAAGTGCATTGTGACCAAGGGAGAATACTTTGAAGGTGATGAAAATGTATGTACCTT
>NW_020439049.1:291207-299444 GCF_000699045.2 Agrilus planipennis | reverse complement strand
CAGAAACAATTTTTCCATATTAATTTGAGGTAATTTGTAGTGGGTAAAAATTATGTAAATGAATTTTCACATTAATATTAAGTTAGTGGAAATGTGACAGCTGACCAGGAAGCAAAAAGAACCATGTAGGAATAAGGAATACGTAGCAGATTTTTCCTTAAAATTTAAAATGGAAGTGAATTTACTTCTTTAAAATTTAACAAAAATAAATGCTCAAATAATCTCTGAAATGCTACTGACACCTTTCACTCTTTTAACAATTAAGGCAAAATGGTACACTATACACGAAAACAGTGACCTACTTGTTTCAGCCGTTTCCATGGTACATTTTTTTAAAACCAAATTATTCTATTAAATAGTCGTCTTCAACGTAACTACATGAAAATGCTTTAAAAATCAAAAACCAAAGAGTGTTTTCTCTATTAAGAGATCCACAAATTCTATATTTTGAGATAATATTATTGAGATATGGCTCCCAAATGTCTAAAATATAGGTAATTTTCGAGATATCGTATTTTTTTACGCCCATTGCTATATTAATAATAAATTAATAAACGAAATGACTTGTCGATATTTTGTCCTTTCTAAAGACAGTTAATTCACGTTACGTCTTTGTTCATTAATGAGACAGCGAATTGAGTAAATTCGATTTCGTTGTGATTGCGGAACAAATGGCACGGTGAGACGAAGCAGCTGTTTATTGGTTTTTTGTTGATTTGATATAAGTGACTTCTAAAAGTCTAATTTGAACTTTCGAAGTCATTGATTTCTGACCACTCGCTGATGCAGCTATTAACTCTTTAATGAATAATACAGGGTGTTCATTAATTACTTGTCATTGTTTCAACACCTCGCTTAGAACGAAAAATGGCTCTTGGAAATTTTCATGGAAATACTCTGTTCTCCAGTATTTTCATTTTCTGTTTTATTTGATTCTTTGACCAAAACCAAGACTGCAACAGCAAGGCCACTATCATTATTATATTTCACCTGTTTTTACACAGGAATGAGCCCCTTTTTGGTACTACAAGGCATTTTTCGTTTACTGATCAATATATTAATCAATAAAGTTTGTTCGTGAACTAATTCAAAATGCAAACAGCTCGACTGTTTCGGTTTTTGTAATTCGGCAGCTTGAGTTTAATTCGAAAAGTTCTGCGGCCTTGGTGATGTGAACTAAATTTCCTCTCCAAAATAACGTTACAAACTTAGAAAGGGTTGGTTTGCTTACATTATTTTATTTATGTAGGTGATTGAAACTTTGGGATATGCGGCTACTGTTTGAATGGAATAGTTACGAGACTGAAGTCGCAATTAATTAAACTCAAGTGCAGCTTCAATAAGCCGTCGTGTGTATGGGTATTTGAATCAAAAAGTGCAATTAAAACGATTCAAAGAACAATAGGGTTCGATTGGTTCTTTTTTCTGCAACTCCAACCGCACTTTGCACCGATTCATTTAGGAAGTAGCCGATAATTGGGAAAGTTTGAAACTTCGATCAAGTTCTCAGCTTATGCGGGATGTTTAAATCCGAGTTCACTAAAGTAAAACAAACAAGGAAATAACAAAGAACTATTGCCTTCGCGGAAGAAAATAGACGAAGAAATAGACATGGTGTTACACAAAAATTAAAATCAGCCAAGTGGTTGTTGAAGGTTCCTAAACTTTCAGATTGAAGGATTTTCGCCTCTAGGACATGGATTTACAATTATTTCGTTTAAAATTTAGGACCATATGGAGATATATAATTTTACATGCGGCTCGTGAAGTTATGTTTTAATTATTATTTTCAAAGTGGTCCGCAAGATCGGCCACCCCTGTCTTACACTGCCCTAATTAATTTGATTTACGCTGACATTATATTCGTTAGTAAGTCCTTTGTCTATCGTTTGATATACTTTGGTTAGCAGAAAGTACAAGTAGAAATAATATCACTTCACTCTATAATACAATAAAATTAACAAATGTGCTAATATATGTGCTTCTAGAGTAAGTAAATTTGTAATGTGATGTTGTGCAGCTATCTTGTCCAATATTACAATACAAGCTGGTAACGCCTAATTAAAGGATAGAACTTACTAATGCGCATCCAGGATGTCGTTTAGAAAATTATTGGCTGTAATTGTATATTTATCTAATTGGCATATTTGAAGTGCTACGTATCATAGATGAAATGGTATATGCCCCAGGGATAAGTGCAGTGTATCAATAGTGTAGGTTAGGTGATGGCGTGAGAGGTTTCCCTAATTTGTGTATGTAAAGTGCTGTACATCAAGGATTAACGCCATTCACCAAGGGCTTTGGTTAGGTCATGGTACGAAAGATAGCTTCACTGAATGGATAAGATAGTTGAATTGATGCATTTTTTATTTGGTTTAATTGCAGTAATAAAATCAATTGAAGTAGTGCGTTTTCATTTTAGTAATCATATAATAATTGATAAAAAAATCGCCCCAAAACCTTGCATATATATTTCCTGACCTTGAGTACACATAAATGTAATAGAATATACTTCTGCACTAAAGTTTTGTAAGACGTTTCTTTAATTCTGTGCTTTCATAACTATAGTTTTTATAGTATCACAAATCGATAAGTGAACCATTCTAAATTCAATTTTGGAATAGTTACTTCACTGTATAAAATTAGTAGCAAATTTTATTAAAAGCCAAGTAATATAAATTGGATCCATAATAATTACCGAATGAACTTTTTACAACCTGTTTTCCGCTACGTTGAAAGAAGGTAATTATTTGTTTCAATCAATATGTCTTTAGATTAATTTTTAATAAAGAAAAACTTGATTTCGCAAATTATACAACTGATACACGCTTTGTTCATTTAGAATCACAAATAACTCAATTTATTCTACGTTTCCAGTCTGATGTGTAAATATCAAGTAACTAACAATTAACTACTGGGAAAAACAACCTCGAAAAACACCATTCCTGCGAAATACTCCGTGTTTATATTTCATCTGTCCGTTGCTCGACTGTTAATGAAAGATCGATGCTGACTAACTGTGTTGAAATAGACGTTGGACGTCTACATTGAAAATACTATTTTATTTGCAGGAGGATTGGTGAATAAACAATTGCACGATTTCAACGAANTGCCATATCTTTGAAACCAACCCTTGTAGCTGAAAACCGAAACTTCCCATGAACGGGGGATGGAAGGTTATCATACTATATAACCCTCATGAGGAGTAATAAATAAAGAAAAAATTTTTTAAAAAGTATTTTTAACAGACGAGTTAAAAAGAAAAAAAATTGTACAACCGTTGTGTAGATTGCTAAAGTTTAAAGCTCTTTCTTGCGCTCTTTCAAAGGATTAAAAACATGTAGCTGTATAATTGTTCAGAAGAAAGTTCAGTAGTAATTTGCGCAACTATTGCAACATTAATTTTTGATAAAAAAGAAACTCCTTTACGAAAAAGAAGGATCTTACCAAGTGATTCCTAGTTACGTTAATGATAATAAAGTTTTGTACCCTAACACGAAAATAGAATCAAAAGAGGTGTTGGAGTAAGACAAAAAATTAATAAAAGTACAATTTCGTAACTTCAAAATGCAGAACTTATATTTAGCAGTCGCTATCAAAATCAACTGGTCAAATAGTCTAAAAAAATTGAAAGAAATTTTTAATGCATGTGGTTTTGTTATTTGTTCTATTTTCAATACTTAACGGATACACATCATACCCATTTGAATATTACGTATGTACGATTATGAACACTGCTAATCGAAAGATAAAAACTTTCCATTGATAACAGTGAAAAAAAAAGACTTCTAACGCAGTTAAATATTAGGTAATCAGGATGGAAGGAGCGGTAAAAACATAAAACAGAGGATGGCGCAGGGTCGAGTCGTCTTCAACAAAAATAGAAACTCAAAAAACATTGTTAAAGATGTATCTCAGTCCTAAGACTGGTTGGACACGTACCTCCACTCCTTCCTATCCTGAGCTAAACTTCACATTTCCCTAAAACTAGAATAACCCACATCCTTAACTATTTGCGAACAGTAATCTAACCTAGGTCTACCTCTACCCCTCCTAACTCCTGCTTCTGCCTCTAATATGTCTCTGACCATACCTTCATGCCTGAGAAGGTGTCCTACCAACCTATCTCGCCTATTTCCTATTGACCTCCATAGAGTCCTCTGTTCTCCTATTCTTTCTAATACCTCTTCATTTCTAACCTTTTTTACCCACGTTATCCTCATCATTCGCCTATAACACCACATTTCGAAGGCTTCTGAAACTTTTCTTTTACGCCGCGCCCAATGTCCATGTTTCGCACACGTACAACGCCGCGTTCCAAATATACAATTTTAACAACATTTTTCGAATTTCTAAATTAACCATTCGCGAGCATAGAAGTGACTTCTTTTTATTAAAGGCGACACGACCCTACCCTATTCTCTGCTTTATATCCCTACTACTCTTTCCGTCATATATGTATGTGTATTGAATTTGTTGTGATTCAAACATTGGCGAGGATGTAATATATGAAAAGACAATAACATTGCATCCACGCCACGCTGTGTTTCGTCTGCTCGTGGTGTGAACTGTAAACAACAACGCCGAAGAATTTTCATTTCACCCTGTCATATGCGAAATTTAAGGTCGTGTAAGAAACGATGCATAAATCACTTTATCGGAGGTGTAAGTTACGGAAATGGGATTTTTGAAAGCCGGTTTTAAAATTAAATTCAGCACCGCTCGTAAAGGATTCTGAGGAGAACCTCAATTTAATACCGTCCGTGTTTCAGCCCCTTTTCTCTCTCGTGTACTCTCTTTCTGCTTGCCTCAGCTAACTAAGGGACGAAAAATCCGTCTTACTTTGTCGAAGGAACTTTTCGATCTAAAGCCGATAACCGGCAAATTGAACAAGTTCTTCGTCTTTGCTAATTTACGGAATAGACAGTTGTGTTCCTATATCCAACGATCAGAGCTTAAATGGATAATTAGACTGTGGAAAAATATCCTTGGACAATTCCCATTTTTTAATTAAATGATTAAACAAAAAGAAAACGCCAAATAACTGAATTCATTGCTCATATCGGTTATTAGATTTTATTTAATAAATTCCTTGACAATCCGAATAATCACAGTGAAAATTAATATGTATAAAAAAGAAACGTTTTTTAACATCGCATCTACAAATACAGTAATCTTTTTGATAAATATTCAGTTTGATTTTTTTTCGATGTTTTTATCTTTCAGTCCACTAATTCAATATGCAAAAGTTTGTTACTATGTCACTGCGGGTCATGTGCAAGCTTAAGCACTTGCTCAGTTTTTAAGTAAACATTACGTCATATTAAATACGCTCAAAATAGAGCTTTCTTCACTATATAATTTTAACGTTCGAACGGAGCAAAGATCTATGTTTGCTCATCCGAGTTGCAACCACCGAGGAGTAGGTACGTACAGACCTGACGCTGGAAGCTGGCGGAAATTTTAAAATGGCGTGGATGCGCGGTGGCAAAAGTAGGCAGTTTTAGGTATAAAGATTGCAGCCCTCATTCTTCAGTATTCCTATCAGGGGCGTAGATTAAATATTTAAAAGCAGGGATCAGTTAGTAAGTAATAGACATACAAACAGAAGAACTAATTGTTGATGTTGGTGACAGTGATAGAGATTCCGATGATGACAGTGAATGTGAAAACTAACTATAAAACAGAAGCAATAGGTTAATTTTTTCTTTTTGATAAGATATGTTTTTACATTATTTTCTAGTACGCTACTGTCCCATCTGTATTAATACTATAATTTACGCCTACTGAAAGCTTATTTGTGTATCGGTTCCAAGTGACTTACCCAAATAGGCCATAAATGGGCAAGTACCTGCGCGACCGCTCGCCAGCTTCCTTCGTCAGACCTGTACCTTCTGACTGATCATTTCACCAACCTTCACAAAAAATCAAGGGGATGAAATTATGATTTGCTCTCATTATAAAGCATCTATAAACAGATACAACCATGAGAAAATTATAATCGATTTCGATTTCTAGACGCAATGTAAAAAAGGAAATAATAAAGTTCAACAATTTTCCCCTTTCTTAATACTACCTACGTGATTCGATAATGAAAATCAATGTTTGTTTTGGTTTTCACGGAAGATAAAAAACCTACCCCATGGGAATGTTACCGCTGTTGAAAGCAATTTTCGCACAGGGATGATGAAAACGTTGCTCGGGCGAGAATTTTAGCTAAACATCACGGGTGATTTGCGGTTTGAATAATTAACGAAATACCCCATTCGATGAAATATTGTGTAAATCAAAGGGATGATAAATTTATATACCGAATGTCTAGCTGTCAGCGAACGCCGCTTTACAGATTTCATTTTTCGAATACTTTATTGTAATAAAGAGCAAAATGCCTAATGAATTTCGAAAATCTGGTTCAAATTTAATCAAATTCTATTTAATGAAAATATTTTAGGCATGCAGACATAATATTATGTAGTTATATAGGTCCTTGGCTGAAATAACCTTGAATGATATTGTAGATATTAAACTGTAGAACAATAACAAAAAATTAAATTGTGACTAAGAATGTGCCAAAAAAACACCCTCAATCTCTGAAATTTTCATTTTAAAAATAACTGACGCAAGGATACAGGGATAATCGAAAAATAGAACGATGTCTCGTACATTTACAGTTTTGTGAAAAGAAAAATGATAAATTATTAATTTTCATATGTATTTGTCACATTGTCAATCTACATGTGTAATAATTATATTTTTAATTACTTATTTATTTACTAGTTATATACATAACTAATTGAAACATGTTTCCGATTATATAATTGAATAACACGAGGTAAGAACTTGCTTTTTATCAGCGAACCACGACAGTCGCCGAGTCGAAAGCACCCAGTTGTGATGCGGCACACGAATTAACTTAGTAAAGGTCGATTCACAGTGTCGATTAGGTAACGGTCTCATCACGGTTCTCTCACCAGACGTCGGAACTCAATTAACACATCTTACCTGATTCTTTATACGGAGCCCTTTGGAGCTATAGTCTTTTAAATGCCATATCTTTGAAACCAACCCTTGTAGCTGAAAACCGAAACTTCCCATGAACGGGGGATGGAAGGCTATCATACTATATAACCCTCATGAGGGTGCGGGATTCGGTGGAGGAGCTTTAGTGGCACACACGGACAAACTACGCTCACTTTTATTATATACTACTCTGGCTTTGCTCAGGAAAAATTATTTATCATTTGGGAATGTTCTGGAACTTTCTAAAAAATTCTAAAATTTTTTCGAACCCTAAAGATTTAGATCATCTAGATTTGTGACATTTTGTTTCAATTAACAACTTTACTGACTCTACATGAAGTCCTTTGGGGGCGATATTCTCTTAACCCCTGTATCTTTGAAAACAAACCCCTGGACACAAAAATTTTATTTAAATTTTCATCAATTTAGATTAAGTATTTGGAGTAGCATCAAATTGTCATAAAATTAAATCTTTTTCTTTTGTCGTTAAAAAGATGTTGCTCAGATAAAGCTGTAACTATAAAATCGAATTGCGTCTTGAAGTGAAATTCAACATTTCTAAAAATAAAGTAGGATTTCAATGGCTCTCACGATTGGTTACGAGTAGGCACTCGTCTGTGAAGAGGTTGCGGCAAGCGATGCTTTTTACAAATCGATTGGCGAGATTAGTTTTTCCCTCGAAAAGGAATTAAACATCTTAGCGTTACATTTCAAGTTTGTCTACTGATAACCTTCGATTTCAAAGGACTATAAAATCTTCATTTTATACCTCGAACTAGACTTTGCAGTAGTACATACCGACCGATTTGCAATTTCCCATTAAATGTATTTAATTATCCTTTTCCGAGTCAATAGATTCGCGTTTTGAAGTAATATTTCTTTTAAGGCTTTGAAGCAACGGAAGTACTGGTATACCGAAACGGGTAAGGACCACACATCATGATGATATGCATTTAAATATGTAATCGAATAACTTGTTTGTCTGTATTATGTCACTGATGATTATTATTTCAGTAACATCTAAAGACTATGAACTTGAAACCTGTATGTGTTTATTCTAGGCCAAAATCGTTTTCAAAAACGTTTATTTCTAATGTAGAGGGTTTCAAATTCTCATAAATTTAGACACAACTTTGCATTCAAATGTAGACTTCCTCTCTACAAGTTACCAATATATAGGGTTGTTCGGAAAGTCATTTCGTTTTTTTTTTGGGGGA
>NW_020439049.1:281020-290359 GCF_000699045.2 Agrilus planipennis | reverse complement strand
ACCAACCAAAAACTACTGCGTAGAATTAATTGGAATTTTTCACACACAAGCCTTGCTATATGAGCTCTCAAAGCATATAAAAATTATACGGCTTAAATGTGAAGTTGGGTGCAAAAGAATACAATTAAATCCTCTGTCGGGAAAAAACGAAATGACTTTCCGAACAACCCGATATTTTTCATTAATAAACTATAGGATTATTGTAACGTCTATTTCAACTATTTACTATATTATTTATCAATCGAGGGAGGTAATATTAGGAAGAATACAAATCGGTGCGATTACACGCTGAATACAAAGTGGTGCGGTGATATAAAATCGCTTACACGCTTTCAGTCCGATTTCTTTTTGTAAACTTCCGTTGATTCTTTTAATGAGGGTAAAAATGCGGTAACAAATGATCGAGATAGGAATGACGATGTGTTAGATACAACTAAGTTTTTACGAAGATACAGCTGCTGCAAATACACATATAACCGAGGACTAACAAAAACGCAAGTCCGGAATTCTAAAAGAGATTGAGATCCATCAAATGGGAGGAGCTTAAAAAACATGGCGCTGACATTGGCAAAAAACAGATCCGAAAGTGAACCTTCTATATTTAATGTACAATATTTACAAACCTAAGATTAAAAAAAAAATGATCCACACGAAATAAATCGTGACATAACCTTTAAATGATAATATTATGTACATCGATGGCATGCAAAAATAATAAAACCCGAATCTTCGAAGAAATAATCGAGGAGCGATTGTCAGAATGTCCTATTTTGTAGCAACTGTTTAGTAGACAATGACCCGAATTGGAATTTTGAACAGCCAGGCAAACAGTTGTATACTCTCTAGCCAGCGGCTCTTTCAACCCTTATTGACTACGAAACTTTTCACGGGAGTGGAACAGTGAAATCGCCTCCGTCATTGTTTATTACGTTGAAAAGGCCTTAATTAAACCCCAGTGGAATTCCGTCCCTTTCTTAGGACCAATCGCAATTCAGTTATAAAATAAATAAGTGATGTTTGTTCACCTACAGTTCGCTTTTGTTGTGTTCGAACGGAGTATCATTTTAATAATTTAGAAAGCGATTATCGAGCATAGATATATATACGGATATCTTTTTCGAAAACAACTTTCGCATTACTTAAATGGAAACAAGTGACACCTCAGTTAAAAATTTATTGTCAATATAAGAATTGACTAACCTCGACGGGAATAAAATCCCAAATACTGTCACTTCTTCACTAATCATTTATTAGATACTGCAGAACTGTTTATGTAGAAGAAGTAGTGTAAATAATAAATACGTTCCTAAATTTTTATTGGTATCCGAAGTTTTCGGAGGAATCTTGTTGTTGTGACAAAATCCCGTCAGAGGTTCCTAGCGCCTAAGAAATGCGAGATACCTATCAATTTGTAATTCATAAGTAGTACCTATACAAGTAAGGCAAAACGTTCACCGAGCAGATATTTTGCACACTGCTTTATCGATATTGTTTCCTTTTTATGGGTGGAGAGTAGCGCTGTACGGGTGCGAAACATGGACAGTGGGCGCGACGGAAAAGAAAAGGTTAGAAGCGTTCGAAATGTGTGGCGTGGTGTTACAGGCGAATGATGAGGATACCGTAGATAAAGAAGGTTAAAAATGAGGAGATAGAAGATTTAGGAGAACAGAGATCACTATGGAAATCAATAACAAATAGGCTATTAGTAGGACACCTTCTAACGCATGAAGCGTTAGTTGGGGACATATTAGAAACAGAAACAAAAGTTAAGCGGAATAAAGGTAGATCTCTTAAAAGGTTTAAACTGTATTTATTAAACTNACGCAATGTATGAATAATAATGTTCGTGTGCAAAATGTGTACTATATTGGTAAATGCATATTATTATAGAATAGTAAAATAATATCTATTATTTCTCTCCATTTAACGACAACTCTTTATAACGCCGAAAAATGTTCAGTCCCTTAAGTGTCGTTATATAGAGTTTACACTGTATTTATGTTTCTAGCGTATAAGTAGGTTTGTAATGTAATGCGGTGCGACTATCTCGTCGGATATTACAATATTCTACAATAAGCTGCCTATATTTCTAGTGCCAATAAACCCTACCAAAACGCTATGTTTTTGTAAATTCAGTACTTATGTTAGGCATTATAAATGTAAATGTAATAAGTAAGTAGAACTGATAATATAATGACAGTGGCTCTGTGAACCCTTGTATATTTGGTCGCGCATCAAAGAACTTCAGCACGGGTTTTTGAGACTCCAGGTGGCCAACAAGAACAAACTGTAAACCAATAATAAATGTGGGAATTCCCTAGACAATTTCATTATTGTTTTACTGCGTAGCTCTTATCGACCTTATCGTTACCGAATAGAAGTTTAAATTGTCCAGGGAAAGGAATAAAATATGTTTATTTTTCTCTCCCTGCAGACGTGTATGAGATTTACTTAGATCATCCAAAAAAAGGAGTAAATCCACCAAATTGTTTATTTCTTTCTTCTGAAAGATTTCTCTGCGATTTTCTTTGAATGGTTTTTTATTCTATTGCTTCAGACAGATGACACTCAATTTTATCCTAAACAAATGAGTTCGTAAGTCGTGTTGTCTGTCTCGTTTCTTACGATAGGTACATTTATTAACAATAAAATAAATACTGTACAAACGTTGTACGTTGTACGCCAAATTAATATTGTGCAACTAGTTGTTTGGATCGTAATTTCGTTGAGGAATAAAAATTCACTGTTTTATTTAAAACATTTACTTGAACTTGTATTCTATCAAGAAAACTAAATTTCAGCGTCTAAAATAAAACTTAAAACAACTATTAATTCGCCCGACAATAAAAACTATTTTTGATGCATTACTGATGCAAAAACAAAACTTGTTGAAGACTTGAAATCTGAAAAACTTATCGTCATCATAAGGTCGTCAGTCTTAAGACTGGTTGGACACGTACCTCCACTCTTTCCTATCCCGAGCTAAACTTCGCAATTCCCTAAAACTAGAACAACCCACATCCTTAACGATTTGCGAACAGTAATCTAACCTAGGTCTACCGCTACCCCTCCTAACTCCTGCTTCTGCCTCTAATATGTCTCTGACTAGACCTTCATGCCTGAGAAGGTGTCCTACCAACCTATCTCGCCTATTTTTTATTGACNATAGTCTTCTGTTCTACTATTCTTTCTAAAACCTCTTCATTTCTAACCTTTTCTACCCACGTTATCCTCATCATTCACCTAATATAACACCACATTTCGAAGGCTTCTAAAACTATTCTTTCTGAAAAACATATAAGACTTAGCAAATATAACTTTGTAAAAACCTACAAATCGTATTTTTAGAGCCTAGACTTTATCATCATTATTATAAGGTTATCAGTCCTAAGACTGGTAGGACACTCTCATCTACTATTTCCTGACCTAAGCTAAATAAGATAATATTCGCATTTCCCTAAAACTAGAGCATTCCACGTCCTTAATTTTTTCTAAACAGTAATCCATTCAAGGTGTACTCTTCTTAACTCCTGTTTGTGATTACCCCTTTATGCCTGAAAAGGTGACCTATCAACCTATCTCATTTGCTTCCATGCAATTCCTAGGAAATGTATACAATTCCGAGGCTATTTAGGAAATATATAAAATATTGTTTCAAAGATTTTTTAATACACACACATTTCCTAGTAATTCTATGATTTACTAGATTTCATACATCTCACATATATTGTGTATCCATTGTATTGATTAGAATCCAGAACTCCAGCGATCGGAAGTTTTTTCAATAATGTAAAGTGTAAAGAATTATTGTACAGGCTGTCTTCAATTTTTCACAAAAAAAAACACAGACATTTGGGCCTGACTTTCCCCATGTGAAAAATAAATTAGATTGCGTAGATCCAGTCAATCACTCAATGTCATCCGTATACGCCACGCGAGCAACACGTCAGTCTTGTATGTATATAACGTACAAAAACGCCATAAGACTTTTCGTTTCTCTTCTCGCAATCTTCAACCGCCAACTGACACGTCATTATCTTTTCAAAATAAAGCGACGGCCACATCTGAAAGTGTAAACTCGGGCCTTTTGATGTTTCTTTTTAGCGAAATCATGTCTTACTAAAGCTGCGTGGATCAGGGGCAGATCAGATTTTCGCCTTTTGGGGAAAGTTATGAAAAACTCTTTTACATATATAAATAAATACATTTTAATTTTATTTTTAAATGCGTATCGTTATTTAAATGCTATTAAGATGTAAATGGCTCTGTATTTCTCTTTGCATTAATCTCATGCGCTTTCATCCCTAAAATCAGGGAATAGTAGCGTACTTTCGGTAGGGATGTATCTCATCATCATCAGAAGTTAGTCACTCCTAAGACTAGTTGGACACGCACCTCTACTCTTTCCTATCCTGAGCTAATCTTCGCATTTCCCTTAAACTAGAACAACCCACATCATCAACATTTTGCGAACAGTAATCTAATGTAGGACTACCTCTACTCTTTTTATCTCCTGTTTCTGCCTCTAATATGTCTCTGACTAGACCTTCATGCCTGAGAAGGTGTCCTACCAACCTATCTCACTTATGTTTTATTGACTTCCATAGAGTCCTCTGTTCTCCTATTCTTTCTAATATGTATCTATAGTAAAAAATTATTTCTCGAGTTTGACAAACGTTGTCTTATAAAATTCATTTCCCTCGTGCTCCTTTTCACTTATAGATGGAACACGTTGTCATAGTTAGTCACTTCACTGACAATTAACAAAAGGAAAAGTACGTACCAATTAAAAGTTACATTCAGTATTCGTTTTCAGGTGTTTTGCATTTTATTATATATTACATTTATAATCAAAATGTTTTTTTAATACTGAAAGTTAGGTATATTTATCGAGGAAAATGGCAACAACTTTTCAAAAATGAGAAAACTTTATGATAGCGTTTTTCCGGGGGATTTAGTGGCCAGGACTTAAAATATGCGACTTCTTCTTTTTGAATTGTTGTAACACGATGAAATTAAAAAACTTTAAATATATCTTTAAATAATGGACTAGCACATTACCGTTACGTAGAATGGAGAATGAAGGAAGTTTGACATTTATAGGCCGCTATTAGCTTAACTTTCACGTATACGTTACAGAGAAAATAATATTTTTTTCTTCAGTACAATGGAAACGAATAATACCCATAACTGACTAATAAAATCAAGATTGTGTCGGACGCGTATGCACGGTAGTGTTATTCCCTACACAATTTTGACTAGAAGCAGAAACATAAAAGTTTCTATAGGTGGGCGTCTAAAACGTTATTTTTCCGAATGCCCCTTTTGCGCAATCACTTATTTCAGTGTACAGAATTTCGTATTAATTTATGTAACATAAATGAGAAAAATTAGCAGAAGTGGTTGATTTTCAGTATCTAAGAAATTATAAATAACGCAGAAGGATAGCGCAAGTTAGAGTAAAAAATAAGTCACTTTTATACTCACGAACGGTTAATTTAAATTAAATTCAAAAAAGATTATTAACGGTGTAAGGGTGGAGCACGATTTTGTACGGGTGCAAAGTCTGGTGGAAAAGAAACAGTTTCGAAGCTTTCGAAATGTGGTGTTACAGGCGAATGATGAGGATAACGTGGATACAAAAAGTTAGAAATGAGAAGGTAGTATTTGAAAAAGTAGAAGAACAGAGAAAAATTAATAAGAAACAGGCTTGGTTGGTAGGACCTCTACTCAGGCATGAAGGGATAGTCAGAGGCAGAAACAGGAGTTACTGTTCACAAATAGTTAAGAATGTGGGATGTCCCCAGTTTTAGGGAAATGCGAAGATTAGCTCAGGAATGAGTGGAGGTACGTGTCCAACCGTTCTAGGACTGACGGCCTTATGATGACGACATCACACACGCGCACTCACTGGTGTGTAGTTCATTGAATAGGTTTTTGGGTACTTCAAGTTATTTTGGATGTGTGTGGGAGATCTGAGAGACTGGAAATATTTAAATGGGAGCCAAGTGATATAAATTCATAGAGGGAGAGATTGTGAAATATGAGGATCAAGGTTAAGTTGTAAACGCCTAATAGCCAAGCAAATGCTTTCCGGCTAGTTTAAAATAATTATGAACCCATATATTTATTCCGTACAACGTATCTGGGTGGATATTCGTCCTTTATTGTTATCATTTTTAAAGAACATGCTAATTTTGCGACTTAAGTATCATGCAGTTACCATTATTGCAAAAGAAGTCAATAATAAGCTTTAATATTACTTATCTAGCCTATATGGAGCTATCAGGCTATCACATTATCACATTAAAAAAAAACGAAATGTGTGCTTGGACACATAGTAGAAATGAAACTTCAAGTGGAAAAATGTATCGCAACAAAATTTTTACTTGAAGTTTTACAAGCAGGTTTTCAAATTGCATAAGAAAAACATGAAGTAAAAATTTTGTTGCGATTCGTTTTTCCACTTCTCCGTTGCCATTCGCTTTTCCACTTGCCCGTTGAAGTTTCACTTCTACTGTTTGTCCCAGCAGACATTACGTTTTCACAGGTCTACTGCAAATTATGATTTGGTTTTTACACAGACCGCAAATAGTGGGAATGATGCCCAGCCACATGGAGAGCAGAGGTAAGAGAACAACAGCTGAGCTCAGCACACGCCGCCGGGACTCTAGCGGACTCCCCGCTCTCCGCACGGCTGCGCATTATATCCATCTAATACACGCGATATATCGTTTGCCCCCTCTACGCAGCCGTAACGACTTTTCGTGACAGAATAAATCGTAATACCCCCGTCTATATAGAAGATTCACTTCAAAACTGAACAGTAGTTAATAATGTCGACAGTACCTGGTACTCTATTGAGAATGTGAATTGTAATTGTATTCAAAACATTTACCTGTACGTTTTGTTGTTACGACTATATTTATTTATACATATATGTATTCAGAGCGTCGACAGACTTTTCGTAATTGAATTTACACGAGAACAGAGAAAGGATTAGATAACGAATTTGAACGCTCGGTTTTAAAATCAAAACCGTAGCTGTTTTGTTTACGTAAACGGAGAAGAACTAATCTTCAACGAAATTAAAATGCTGTCCCTTTCATCCACCTCAAAATGATGTCCTCTCGCTCAAGGCAAAATCAGTCTTTATGGCCTCTGATGGACATAAATTTTAATTATGAACAAACTGAGGATAGCAATAGCAGTTAGAAAAAACATGTCGCACACATTTAAATCAACATAAACCTAAAGAGATTAAAGGTTTTGCTAGTGCTTTTAGAGTTAATTAAAACAAATAATAACTGTCTCCTGTAACGCTAGAAGGCATAGTGGTCTAAGAAAAATCACCCACAAGATACTTAAAACCTTTGTGTATATCATTTCCATCAATTTCTAATATTTATAGGAGTCCCTTCGATCTGTACTGTAGTAAAACGGGGGAGGATAGGACCTCCTTTTAGGAATCGAGGGAATGAGTGGATGGTGGTAGGGGAGACACACATTAGATGGACGAAATAATGGCAGAAGAGACTTGAAAGATTATTTGTGGAACATACCATAAATGATTCAAGGAAACCACAGAAGAATTTGAACCCAAATGGACCTCCGGAATATCTCGACCACTAGAATACGACGCTGTGTTCACATCCATTACAAGTTCATCGAATTTAAATGCCCACTCTGCATAATTAACGACGCACCCTGTGTTACCGAAAAGCCGAGGTCGACCTAAGAGGAGCCAGTTACTGTGGTATCTAACGAAGACTCACTTGATGTTTTATTTTTTATCTAAATTAACCAAGCGGTAATATAAATTATAATTTATTGTAGCTACGTTTATGTAAAATATTTGATAACGAAAGATGTTATTATGTAGTATTTCTTTAAATTTAAAGTATCCCGTAGAAAATAGGTTTCGGTGTATTGTAATAAAACATTAAGAAACTATTCTTCCTTGAATCATTATTATCATCCTAATCAAGCCTCAATTCACGATCGTTGAAATTTATCTAAAATTAAAAATTGTCATCGTAATGTTGAAAGTCTTTATATTTATATGTGTATTGTATACATTATATCCATGTTACGGAAAATACATGAAATCTAGGAATTGTATACGATTGTATGCATTTCCTAGGAATTGTATGAAATTCCGATATTGTACTAGTACAATTATAGTAGTACTAGTATTGACATTTAAATGTAATACATTTCCAATTACTATTTAGGAAATGTATAAATTTCCTAGGAAATGCGTCTAATATAATTTATTTTACACATTTCCGGGTGATTTTAGGAATTATATACATTTCCTAGGAACTGTATGCAATGACGGATTACACACATTTCCGTTACCATCCATACACATTAGGCGCGAAAGTACATATGTGTAGGTGAATGTGAGAATCTAAAAACAATGTGTCTCCCAGCGGACTCTTTCTAGGTTAGGTAAGAGATTTTTGGGATTTGTGGACATCCACACTTTTAATCTGAAAGATTATCGAAACGACCACCATACCACCCTTGAAGATACAGGCTAAAACTCGGGAAGAAATTTCAATTGACAACGGCCAGAAAACCCGAGTGTAGCAAAGCACACAATCTAATGTAGGTTTACTTTTACTCCTCTTAAGTCCTGCTTCTGCTTCTAATAAGTCTCTAACTAGTCTTTTATGCTTGACTGATACCGTGCATGTACTTAATTTTTTTTTGTCTGGCCTCCCGAGCCAATATGTTTTTAGAGGTGGGAGCGTGATCCTTTTTAACCGTCAGTAGCCTTTGACTGTTATTGCTTAGATTTTAGGTACTTAACATTGCTACGAAATATATGATGTAGTTACCTGTGATTTCTGAATTTAACACAAAGCATGATTTATGCAAAATTTAAAGGAGAAACAGTCGAAAACAGGAAGTACAGCGGTTTAAATGCAATTACTTGTGAACACAATGCAGAACTTTCCGGCTACATTTTCGAATGTGTGGAGCATCTGCAGTTTACAGTCATTTCAAGTCAGAACAAGAGAGAGAATCTCAAAGCTCGTCGCTCTATTGTTACGAACGAACTAAAACCTGAGTCGTCAAATGGTTCTGAAGCTTCTGAAATGACTCTTTTAAACGATTTACGGAAGAAACATTACTCGAAACAAAGCAAGAACAATCGTAAATAGAATTCATTTTAAATGTTGTGTGTTTGCTGAAAGGAACGAGAACTAACAAAAATGAAGTGATTATATACTGATTGTTCTCCCTGATTCTTTTTTAATTTTATATCCAGTAGTTTTAGAATATCGTTTATGTGCCCATGAAATTTCTTATGAAAAAATTATTTTTTAA
>NW_020439049.1:273083-280876 GCF_000699045.2 Agrilus planipennis | reverse complement strand
AAATAAAAAAAAACATACAATTACTAAATATAAATAGAATATATAAAATCTTAATTTTTACCATTACAACTTTGTTATTCACCTAAGGATTTTTTTAATCAAGTCGAAGATTAATTAGTAATTAGTATGCCGTATCTATGTATGTTTATCTTACAAACCATTCATGAAATTACATAAACACAAAAAAAAATAAGTGTAATATGAAATATAGGGGTATATTTAATAAACGATAGTTATTTAATGCATTTAGTTGGCGAGAACATTAAATTTTTAGAAGTAGTATGTAACTGAGAAATCCTCACAACGAATCGACAATCGAAAGTTCTTATTTTAAACCGTATTTTGGAAGACCTACTACAACAAAATATTTGAAAAAGCGTAATATCGAATTTCTAGTAATTGAATTACTAAATCTGGAAACGAAACCCGAGGCCATAACCCCCTCGAGAATTTTCCCATTTTTCTTTCAATTTACATACCTTTCTTTATATAATAAAAATGATGGTGCTTATATTTGAATTCATATGCAGTACCTACACGAATAACCCGGTGAAATCACTTGGGACTTAGGATTTAGATGAGTGCGGCATACTTTACACCCGGGGCATTTAGCCCTCTGAGACATTTTACCCCCGAATATAAATGTATATGCTGTATGAAATTGAAATGGGACATTTTACCATTTGTTATACCGGTATGTATCTGCAATCTTGTAAAACATTAGTATTAATCGCATATAATGTACTTATAAACAACTTCCTTTCACACTTGTACATTAAAGGCTGGAAGAGATTGTATGCATTTTCTTTTTAATTGTTTGTTTGTGAAAACTCTTTTTATTGAAATGATTCTTTTCACTAAAAATCGCTGTAAGAAATTTCATCTTTTAGACATTTACACATGAATTGACGCTGGGATGACTTCCATTTATGGGGCTGTTCAAACAGTGGTTATATTCTTCCATCGCCATTATGGTCTTTATCTTTAGTGCATTTTTAACCACTCGTTTACAAAGTAATTAAAAAAATTTTCCAGTTTTTGTAGCCGCGGAGCATCTTCCACAATAATAAGTCACGCGCTTTCTACTTGATCTAAAGGAGTAGCACACATCCTAACATGTAACCTTACTTCCGAATTGTTAGCCCTAGCTGTAGCATTTTTCGCCATAAGCACTAATTAAAATAGTAATTGCAGCCACCAATTTGAATAGCAGTATATATGTATGTATATATATATAGTCAAGGGGTGAAAGTGTCTCGAATGTAATGTGTTCTGATGCCAATTTATGTATATTAGTTCATTTATATAGTTCCCTAGTCATCATTATCATAGAGTCGTCAGTCCTAAGACTGGTTAGACACGTACCTCCACTCTTTCCTATTCTGAGCTTAACTTCGCATTTCCCTAAAACTAGCACAGCCCACATCCTTAACTATTTGCGAACAGTAATCTAATCTAGGTCTACCTTTACCCCTCCTAACTCCTGTTTCTGCGTCTAATATGTCTCTGGCTAGACCTTCATGCCTGAGAAGGTGTCCTACCAACCTATCTCGCCTATTTTTTATTGACTTATAGTTCCCTAGTAAAGCTTATTTATTATTATCTAAGGTTTCTGATATTAAAATTATAAGCAACAGTACTCCCAAATTGTAAATAATAATCTAGACTGCTAGATCGTGCTGCTCGGTATATTTGGACCGTTAACTTATAAACCCATTTATTTATAATTCCCAATTTTTATAAGTATTCATGGATTTTGGTTGTATTCTTTATTAACGACGAGCATCCAAAAAAGATTTTCGACTTCTTAAAAGTTTATTTTATCCAAATAATTTTAAATTGTGAAAAATGGACAAAGAAGCGACTGCTTTTCTTTCCACCTACTTACGTAAAACCGAAATTCATTCAGCTTTGTATTTTCCATCATCATGATATTTTAGTTAGGTATACACCTAGATAGACATATTTAAACGAATTTACTTCAAGGTTACTGTATATTATCGGTCGTTCTTTATGAACTTATCTCGATGCGCTCTGCGTCCCTATTATAAAGCATAATGGATATAACTCAGCAATTTCCCGTTCCCAATCCTCCCGAGCGTATCAAAGGCCCTTTTCTTTTTTTCGTTCGTTCGTAAACCGTATCATTTCCGACTGGGCCTTCGAACAGCTTTTGTTCGATATAAATCGCGTACACATATGGACGTCCGTACGCCCATGATACGGACTTTTTGGGAACGTAATCTGAAAACTAATTGGGTTTTGAGAACAAATGATGGTGGCGTATCAACCGACGTTAGTTAAAACGATATCAAATTCGATCGTCCATTACGTTAACCAATTGAAAAAATCGAATTGTTTTCCCGAAGTTTTATTAATTGTTCTCAATGTTCTTTGCTTCTTTGCTTCGATAAATAATTCAAATTTTTATCAGAAAATGTACCTATAACAGGTGCTGAAAAATACTTCAACAAATTTTATAAGTTTGTTTGATTATCCTACGTTAAAGAATCTTTTGAAAAGTGTTCTTCATTAACGATAAGCTTAAGAAATTGGTTTTTAGAAATTCTTCTTCAAAACGTCTTAACGCAAATTTTATTGTTTTGGCAGGTAGAAGCAATACGTAATAAATTTACCTAAGTCCATATGAAAAATATTCATAAAGAACATTAAATTTTTTGCCAATAGAGTTTATTGGAACTACCAGACATATATCGCGATTTGAAACTTATTAGCTAATATAAAAAATATGCACCTGTATTAATCTTCATCATTCATTAAATCTTAAGGACTAAATCAGTAGATGTTCTAAACTATGTCTGAATAAATGTCTCTAAAACCTATAATTTTAAATATTTCGTACTACAAGAAAAATTGAATTTTTAAAAAATCATCTTTCATATCTATATTTTTGANCGTCTTGTTCAGCGTGCTGTCAAACCTACACTAGCAAGGAGATCGGGCTGAAACTATAGCTACAAGCTATCCAAGGATGGTACTATAGAATGTCACCTCAAGGTAGGCCTAGTGGCGTCATCTCTTGGTTAGGCCGGAAACTTATCAATCCACCCTCGTATATTATCGGTCGTTCTTTATGAACTTATCTCGATGCGCTCTGCGTCCCTATTATAAAGCATAATGGATATAACTCAGCAATTTCCCGTTCCCAATCCTCCCGAGCGTATCAAAGGCCCTTTTCTTTTTTTCGTTCGTTCGTAAACCGTATCATTTCCGACTGGGCCTTCGAACAGCTTTTGTTCGATATAAATCGCGTACACATATGGACGTCCGTACGCCCATGATACGGACTTTTTGGGAACGTAATCTGAAAACTAATTGGGTTTTGAGAACAAATGATGGTGGCGTATCAACCGACGTTAGTTAAAACGATATCAAATTCGATCGTCCATTACGTTAACCAATTGAAAAAATCGAATTGTTTTCCCCAAGTTTTATTAATTGTTCTCAATGTTCTTTGCTTCTTTGCTTCGATAAATAATTCAAATTTTTATCAGAAAATGTACCTATAACAGGTGCTGAAAAATACTTCAACAAATTTTATAAGTTTGTTTGATTATCCTACGTTAAAGAATCTTTTGAAAAGTGTTCTTCATTAACGATAAGCTTAAGAAATTGGTTTTTAGAAATTCTTCTTCAAAACGTCTTAACGCAAATTTTATTGTTTTGGCAGGTAGAAGCAATACGTAATAAATTTACCTAAGTCCATATGAAAAATATTCATAAAGAACATTAAATTTTTTGCCAATAGAGTTTATTGGAACTACCAGACATATATCGCGATTTGAAACTTATTAGCTAATATAAAAAATATGCACCTGTATTAATCTTCATCATTCATTAAATCTTAAGGACTAAATCAGTAGATGTTCTAAACTATGTCTGAATAAATGTCTCTAAAACCTATAATTTTAAATATTTCGTACTACAAGAAAAATTGAATTTTTAAAAAATCATCTTTCATATCTATATTTTTGAGAAACCTTCTCGTAGGGAAGCTTATTTGGCATACCAATAAGTCATACTGAATAAAATTCAACAACCAAGAGAAAGAAAGGTGAAAGCCAAAATTTCCGTTTAAATAATATCATCCTTAATGCACAATTTGATTTTGTATTTTACTAGGTTTCACCCGCGCCTTCGCTCGCGTTTATGTCCTAAATAGGGTAAAAGCCGGATAGTTGTTAGAGATGTTGGTGGCACTAGTGTCATGTAAGACATCGGAGTAGGCGTCGAAATTATATTGATAAGTAATTTCTGTTAAATATTTTTATTACTGATAGCGGTTTCAATCAACTTATTGTTTATTTGCTTACGTTAGAGTTTAAATAACACCGTTTAATACATTTTTTCAGGCATGAAGGGATAGTCAGAGGCAGAAACAGGAGTTACTGTTCACAAATAGTTAAGAATGTGGGATGTCCCCAGTTTTAGGGAAATGCGAAGATTAGCTCAGGAATGAGTGGAGGTACGTGTCCAACCGTTCTAGGACTGACGGCCTTATGATGACGACATCACACACGCGCACTCACTGGTGTGTAGTTCATTGAATAGGTTTTTGGGTACTTCAAGTTATTTTGGATGTGTGTGGGAGATCTGAGAGACTGGAAATATTTAAATGGGAGCCAAGTGATATAAATTCATAGAGGGAGAGATTGTGAAATATGAGGATCAAGGTTAAGTTGTAAACGCCTAATAGCCAAGCAAATGCTTTCCGGCTAGTTTAAAATAATTATGAACCCATATATTTATTCCGTACAACGTATCTGGGTGGATATTCGTCCTTTATTGTTATCATTTTTAAAGAACATGCTAATTTTGCGACTTAAGTATCATGCAGTTACCATTATTGCAAAAGAAGTCAATAATAAGCTTTAATATTACTTATCTAGCCTATATGGAGCTATCAGGCTATCACATTATCACATTAAAAAAAAACGAAATGTGTGCTTGGACACATAGTAGAAATGAAACTTCAAGTGGAAAAATGTATCGCAACAAAATTTTTACTTGAAGTTTTACAAGCAGGTTTTCAAATTGCATAAGAAAAACATGAAGTAAAAATTTTGTTGCGATTCGTTTTTCCACTTCTCCGTTGCCATTCGCTTTTCCACTTGCCCGTTGAAGTTTCACTTCTACTGTTTGTCCCAGCAGACATTTCGTTTTCACAGGTCTACTGCAAATTATGATTTGGTTTTTACACAGACCGCAAATAGTGGGAATGATGCCCAGCCACATGGAGAGCAGAGGTAAGAGAACAACAGCTGAGCTCAGCACACGCCGCCGGGACTCTAGCGGACTCCCCGCTCTCCGCACGGCTGCGCATTATATCCATCTAATACACGCGATATATCGTTTGCCCCCTCTACGCAGCCGTAACGACTTTTCGTGACAGAATAAATCGTAATACCCCCGTCTATATAGAAGATTCACTTCAAAACTGAACAGTAGTTAATAATGTCGACAGTACCTGGTACTCTATTGAGAATGTGAATTGTAATTGTATTCAAAACATTTACCTGTACGTTTTGTTGTTACGACTATATTTATTTATACATATATGTATTCAGAGCGTCGACAGACTTTTCGTAATTGAATTTACACGAGAACAGAGAAAGGATTAGATAACGAATTTGAACGCTCGGTTTTAAAATCAAAACCGTAGCTGTTTTGTTTACGTAAACGGAGAAGAACTAATCTTCAACGAAATTAAAATGCTGTCCCTTTCATCCACCTCAAAATGATGTCCTCTCGCTCAAGGCAAAATCAGTCTTTATGGCCTCTGATGGACATAAATTTTAATTATGAACAAACTGAGGATAGCAATAGCAGTTAGAAAAAACATGTCGCACACATTTAAATCAACATAAACCTAAAGAGATTAAAGGTTTTGCTAGTGCTTTTAGAGTTAATTAAAACAAATAATAACTGTCTCCTGTAACGCTAGAAGGCATAGTGGTCTAAGAAAAATCACCCACAAGATACTTAAAACCTTTGTGTATATCATTTCCATCAATTTCTAATATTTATAGGAGTCCCNTTTTCATTAAATGCGAACAAAATTTAACGCTGTTTGGTCTGTACCATTTTGGTTTGAACTTTTTTTTACGTAAAAGCATTTTAACGTTTCTGAGGTTTTTAATTTCAGGCTTCGATGGTCTTAATTGAGTTTTTTGTGTATTTTTGGTTTTTCCTTTTTCATTCGTCATTTCGAATGACGTGAACCTGTCGCCTATAATTGCCGAGCGTTCGCGAACGGCCATGATAGGAACAAAATATACCGACGGGGAAATTGAGTTTTCAAAGGAAAACAATAATATACAGGCATACGTACCTGCATATTAATTGTGCTGGTATTTTTGATCGCACTTAAAAATGAATTAAAACTGCTATGCATATTCATATTGTATATGTTATCGGAAATGTATGAATTTAGGAATTGTATACAATTCCTAGGTCATTTAGGAAATGCATAAAATATTGTTCCAGAAATTTTTTAATACACACACATATCCTGGGAAATGTATACATTTCCTAGGAATTGTATGAAATTCCGATATTGTACTAGTACAATTATAGTAGTACTAGTATTGACATTTAAATGTAATACATTTCCAATTACTATTTAGGAAATGTATAAATTTCCTAGGAAATGCGTCTAATATAATTTATTTTACACATTTCCGGGTGATTTTAGGAATTATATACATTTCCTAGGAACTGTATGCAATGGCGGATTACACACATTTCCGTTACCATCCATACACATTAGGCGCGAAAGTACATATGTGTAGGTGAATGTGAGAATCTAAAAACAATGTGTCTCCCAGCGGACTCTTTCTAGGTTAGGTAAGAGATTTTTGGGATTTGTGGACATCCACACTTTTAATCTGAAAGATTATCGAAACGACCACCATACCACCCTTGAAGATACAGGCTAAAACTCGGGAAGAAATTTCAATTGACAACGGCCAGAAAACCCGAGTGTAGCAAAGCACACAATCTAATGTAGGTTTACTTTTACTCCTCTTAAGTCCTGCTTCTGCTTCTAATAAGTCTCTAACTAGTCTTTTATGCTTGACTGATACCGTGCATGTACTTAATTTTTTTTTGTCTGGCCTCCCGAGCCAATATGTTTTTAGAGGTGGGAGCGTGATCCTTTTTAACCGTCAGTAGCCTTTGACTGTTATTGCTTAGATTTTAGGTACTTAACATTGCTACGAAATATATGATGTAGTTACCTGTGATTTCTGAATTTAACACAAAGCATGATTTATGCAAAATTTAAAGGAGAAACAGTCGAAAACAGGAAGTACAGCGGTTTAAATGCAATTACTTGTGAACACAATGCAGAACTTTCCGGCTACATTTTCGAATGTGTGGAGCATCTGCAGTTTACAGTCATTTCAAGTCAGAACAAGAGAGAGAATCTCAAAGCTCGTCGCTCTATTGTTACGAACGAACTAAAACCTGAGTCGTCAAATGGTTCTGAAGCTTCTGAAATGACTCTTTTAAACGATTTACGGAAGAAACATTACTCGAAACAAAGCAAGAACAATCGTAAATAGAATTCATTTTAAATGTTGTGTGTTTGCTGAAAGGAACGAGAACTAACAAAAATGAAGTGATTATATACTGATTGTTCTCCCTGATTCTTTTTTAATTTTATATCCAGTAGTTTTAGAATATCGTTTATGTGCCCATGAAATTTCTTATGAAAAAATTATTTTTTAATCTAAAGTATTATTCTGTTAATCATAAAAAAATCGCTACAT
>NW_020439049.1:268419-270411 GCF_000699045.2 Agrilus planipennis | reverse complement strand
TAACGATAAGCTTAAGAAATTGGTTTTTAGAAATTCTTCTTCAAAACGTCTTAACGCAAATTTTATTGTTTTGGCAGGTAGAAGCAATACGTAATAAATTTACCTAAGTCCATATGAAAAATATTCATAAAGAACATTAAATTTTTTGCCAATAGAGTTTATTGGAACTACCAGACATATATCGCGATTTGAAACTTATTAGCTAATATAAAAAATATGCACCTGTATTAATCTTCATCATTCATTAAATCTTAAGGACTAAATCAGTAGATGTTCTAAACTATGTCTGAATAAATGTCTCTAAAACCTATAATTTTAAATATTTCGTACTACAAGAAAAATTGAATTTTTAAAAAATCATCTTTCATATCTATATTTTTGAGAAACCTTCTCGTAGGGAAGCTTATTTGGCATACCAATAAGTCATACTGAATAAAATTCAACAACCAAGAGAAAGAAAGGTGAAAGCCAAGCCGGAGTAGGCGTCGAAATTATATTGATAAGTAATTTCTGTTAAATATTTTTATTACTGATAGCGGTTTCAATCAACTTATTGTTTATTTGCTTACGTTAGAGTTTAAATAACACCGTTTAATACATTTTTTGTTAAATAGTTTTTATTTATTTCGCAAATAGAAAAGTATCAGGAAGGACAGTCACCTTATTTTCTTTTGCAGATACTCGCTCTAGGGGCTATAATGCCAAAGTCTATTACCATGCTGTTCTCTCTAGAGATAAATAATAATATTTTTTTAATAACTTACCTAATTTATATTTTGGGGGCTATTTTTGCCGTATTTTTATAGTTTAAAACGCTAAAACATAAAATTGATACAAAGTTTCTATCTAGAAAAGTAACAGTGAGTAGTCTATCCCCTCACGAGGCAAGTATTTCCCGAAGAATTTTTAACGCTAGGCTACTACCCGACCAGTAGGGAACTATCCCTTTTTTAAGAGATCAAATAAAATAGGATTTACTCGAAACGAATATTAGTTATATTTACAAAAATTATGTACTATAAAAGATCAATGACCTATATTTTGATATACATGTAGTACTATTATTTATAAGTACATATTTATTAATAATAGAGCTTCTTCAAAAAGTGGGGCAACCATTCGGCTTTTACCCTACATGTCAATGATCATCGACGACCGCATAAAACTAATTTTTTCCATCCTCGAGAACACTTTTATTTTTCTAGCCAAAAGGTACTCTATGTCCTCTTCTGTACCCTTCACAATGTGTGTAGAAAGTTTCATGATAATCGGTTGAGCAGTTATGGAGTGAAATGGTAATAAACAAACAAAGAAGCTCACATTTTCATTTACCTATATTATTAGTTAGGACAAATAAATTTTCTTTCTTTCTGTTCTAATCCATTATCCTTGTTATAAGCATTTTAAAAAATTACAAGTAAATCTTCTCAGCCCTGTCTAACTCGGCGGGTGTTATTTAATAATAAAAAGGTTATCATATATTTATGTATGTACCTACCCTATTCAGGGTGACAAGTACACAGTTCTGTTAGATAGAAGATGAAAATCAAGCAGCGACCAGCAATCGAATGAAAGCCACATAAATAGTAAATACACGTCGAACCGTTGGAGGTATCAATCAAGTTTTTCGAGGGGTTTCTACGTATGTAGTATTCCGAGGAACTACAAATGCTGGACGATTTCCAAATTTGCAAAGGAGTTAAGACGGGTCGCGCTACATCACCGCATGCATAAATTATTCCTCAAATGGTCCTTTGATAAATTGAGGATTGAATGAACTCTGAAGGACCCTCCCATTGTGCTTGTGTGCGCCACAACAAAAGCCAATAAGTTTAACGAATTTTGACAAACTCAAATACGGTTTAGGTTTGTGTTTATGTATATATAACATAAAACTACAATAAAAAATTAACTTCATCAAACAAAGCGGTATTTGCTTGTCTATTATATTATACCAGACAGCAACTTGAAGGACAAAAAAGGAAAACCAAC
>NW_020439049.1:258845-266783 GCF_000699045.2 Agrilus planipennis | reverse complement strand
CTTCATCAAACAAAGCGGTATTTGCTTGTCTATTATATTATACCAGACAGCAACTTGAAGGACAAAAAAGGAAAACCAACAAGAGGGTTTTATTTTAAAAAGTGGGCGAAACTATTTAAGGTTTTGAATTGGTACGAAATATAATAAAATAATTCGAAGTGGTCTTTATTCTGTCGAAACTGCCAGACGCGGATCGCGATTTGGATTTTTTAGATCTCATCAGCGCGTCGCAGACAGCTGCGACAGAACACAGACCAACTTTTACCTGCTGTATTAACAGCGCGTTTTAGAAAATACTACAAATGGCGCGGTAAACGCCAACTGTAGTACGATGCTCCATTTTAGGATTACGTATGCTCCAACAAGGTCCTACGCCAGGATTCCTTTCAGCAAGTAGATATCCATATATTTAAATGGACCTTGTTGGAGCATACGTAATCCTAAAATGTAGCATCGTACCACAGATGGCGTTTACCACGCCATTTGTAGTATTTTCTGGTACGTAATATACTGTCTATTCTATTTCGAAAATATAGTAGCTTTTCACTGTGGTCTAGTTAAGGTGAGTTATCATATTAATATGATAATATTAGAGTGTTCTTATAAGTATATATCAAAAGACTATAAATAATCGAGCCAAAACTGTCCAAATGTTTGTGGATCTTCTTTTTACTCACCTTCAGTTGACCAGTTTATTTTCAAATTAATTTTAAATTAAATTGTATTAAAATACAAATACAGTACACTGTTGAAATTTATGTAGTTGAGATAAATAACTAAGTAAACTATTTTCATTATTTCCGTTTTTGTTCCAAGCAGTAATTCGACCCGTCTTCGGGTAATTCCCCTAATTTAAGGGCGAACTTTAATATATACATACATTAGACGCCGCGACGTGTGTTGTACCGCCGAGCTATATTGAATTACATGCAAATGCAAATATTACTAACTGCTTTGGTAACTTAACACCCTTAAGATCATGTACTTATCTTTCAGGTATGTTAACCTAATAACTCTTAGTCACCTTAAAAGCTGTTAACGTTCCATTTATCATACCATTCAATTTCCTACTATCAAGTTAGTAAACATAAGAAAGTACTTACATACACCTTGTAAGTACTTTCTTATTCCTACTATCAAGTTAGTAAACATAAGAAAGTACTTACATACACCTTGTAATATTAAGAAAAATAGGGCATTTATAGTGTGTAAATTTTTGTATGTTGTAATAATAATCTAGACAGCTATGGAGCTGATCATTAAAATAAACATTAAAACTTAAACTTAATAAAATACTATATTGTAATAAATTCTCCAGTAAGCGTCAAATTCCTTATTAAAACGACTATTACTATAGATACATACACTATTGCTTATTTATCTAACCCTGTATTTATAAATATACTTATTTATCCAAAATTGTATCTATTCCACCCTTTATTTGCCCTATCATTCTCACTATCATATATGTCGACTAACTCGAATTGCTGAATATAGTTTATATCTATAATTTTTTGGAAAATTCTCGGAATTATTTTGTTACGCGGTCATACATGTGTCATTCAATGAATGATTTATGATTCCCATTGCTCTTATCGATTTTGCTAACTAACAACAATCTAATTTATAATTTACTCCGTCCTGATATTATGTAAAGCGATTACTATCAGGTATAGATTGTTTTATTACTCATGGTTGTAAAGGTGACTGCCCCAATACTGTTGATTAGGGGGGTGTGCAATAAATGCGGGAGGATGTTACGGTTGACGCTCGATAGTAAAAAAAAAAAAAACTTTTGTGTGTTTCATTCCCACCAGCCAGTAATGCTGGTGGGCGGGCANCATATATGTATTCAGAGCGTCGACAGACTTTTCGTAATTGAATTTACACGAGAACAGAGAAAGGATTAGATAACGAATTTGAACGCTCGGTTTTAAAATCAAAACCGTAGCTGTTTTGTTTACGTAAACGGAGAAGAACTAATCTTCAACGAAATTAAAATGCTGTCCCTTTCATCCACCTCAAAATGATGTCCTCTCGCTCAAGGCAAAATCAGTCTTTATGGCCTCTGATGGACATAAATTTTAATTATGAACAAACTGAGGATAGCAATAGCAGTTAGAAAAAACATGTCGCACACATTTAAATCAACATAAACCTAAAGAGATTAAAGGTTTTGCTAGTGCTTTTAGAGTTAATTAAAACAAATAATAACTGTCTCCTGTAACGCTAGAAGGCATAGTGGTCTAAGAAAAATCACCCACAAGATACTTAAAACCTTTGTGTATATCATTTCCATCAATTTCTAATGGTTATAGGAGTCCCTTCGATCTGTACTGTAGTAAAACGGGGGAGGATAGGACCTCCTTTTAGGAATCGAGGGAATGAGTGGATGGTGGTAGGGGAGACACACATTAGATGGACGAAATAATGGCAGAAGAGACTTGAAAGATTATTTGTGGAACATACCATAAATGATTCAAGGAAACCACAGAAAAACTTGGACCAAAGCAGACGGACCCGGAATCGAACCGGTGTCCTCCCGAATGCTAAGCAATGGTCTAGACCTCTAGGCCATGCCGCTCGGTTGCTCGATAGTGTGAACAGCGTATAACGGAAACTCCGCATAATGTGATCCTACTATTAATCATGTAAGGTTTTATATGTTTTCGATGATGTTGATCGGGTGAGAAATAGTGAAAGATTTCTCAGAGTTCGGCGTCTGTGCAAAAAAAAAAAACGTACAAACAATCGAAAAGGGACATATTTTCAATACGTTTGACCTTCCGAACGTGCAAATTCCTTGTAGTACTTATTGCTAGCACAATTTTATTCCTTATTTTCTCTTTTCCAGCAACTCACGTCCAGAAAATAGAAAAAAATGGAGACATTTTATACAACGAGACTTCATCCGTTCGTGAGCCTGAACGCCTCGTCCGTGGAATCACTATTTAATGAAGAAAGCATCCTGTCCCTCCTAGTTGTTATAGGGAGCAGTTTGTCACTTGTTGGTCTCGTATTCGCCTTTATTACCTACAGGTAAAGTGATATGTACTCTTAATAAAATTACGTTCCCATATCATCCGCACAAAAGAGAGTTTTCGATATTCCTATACCCATGCAATATACATGAGAGTATCTGTAAGTTCTATTTTTACGACACGTTTTAAAATTTTTACATAATCACACGGCAACCCTGCTAAAATATGTACCCACAAATTGAATTTTTAATGTGTAAAAGAAAAAATAACACGTGTATGAGCTCAGGAGGGAATTCTGTGACGTATTTTGTAATCGGAAGAGGTTGTAATCCCGAAAGCGATAAGATTTCAAACTATATGTCAGCATTCTTTAATAAAACATATAATTCAATAAAACATAAATGTTAAGTAGTATCTTCAAACACCAGAAACAGAATTCATATCATGAGCTGTGAATCGATGATAAGTTAGTCCAAAATCATTTTCAAAAATAAGTTGTATCCCGCGACTATGTCGCGTTCTTAAATTGGGCTGTACAAGCGCACTTCCAAGCAAGTAAACCAGTACACACTTTTTGAGAACAACTTTATTCCTTATTACTAACACTTAACTTAATTTATACTTAACACTTAACTTAAAATAAAAATGGAAAAGACGTAGAAAATTTGGTATGTTGCAACAACAGAATTGGAACTTCTCGAAATTTGGTACCTGCTCCCTTTTATAGGGACGCTAGAAAAAGCGCCATTTAGGACACTTCCCAGAAAAGTTTTGAAGTACGATGCTAGTTTTATAGCACCAAGTGCACAAAGTTTGACTTCGTTTTACAACGGCAAAAAATACAAAAAGAAGTATTACATTTTCTAGTTAAATTTAAATATTGACATTTGTTGTTAAATAATGATATGGGATATAATAATGATATGGGATATTTCATGATTACCTAAAGAGATATGAAACGTTTAAACTAATAATTAGTATGTGGAATATAACAAGTGTTGATATCAGTATATTTCTCGAACAAGCTTAAGGCAATGACGTCACTGTCTACATTTATGTACTTATAACCATAGAGGTGTCATTTTTGTCTACAATTTATTATTGATCCCTTCAGGAGATAATTTTCACTATGCGAATAAGAATTGTGTATTAATTTTGAGTTGCTCCTGGAAATCATTAATCTTTAAATGTAGTCGAAAGATTATCTGCTACTAACGGAACACCCTGTAGGTATAAAAAGATTTTGAGAGTCACTTTCTTTCTATCTTCCACTTAATAATTTTGAGGTGTGTCTGGTTCGATCGTTTACATTTCGCCGAATTTTGTAAAAGAAAACCTTAATTTATCATAATAAGCTTTCAAGAAAATACCACTTGACGAATTTCCCAGGAGTTCATCCCATCAAATCCCTAATAACGCCGTCAGTCTGCCCCGGTCGGAAGGTATCGCGACCGTAGGGAATTTTGATTGACAACCCTTGTAACTCGTTAAAATTCAGTGTAGGTATACACTGCGGAAGTTTCTGCCTTGCTCTTTAAAAAATGTATATTCTTATGAAAAAGATTTGGAGTGTTAAACTACATATATAGAGAGACGTTTTTTAGAAGAATTTTTGTATTTTACCACTAAGAAGAGGCAACAAATAATGAGACAGACAAAACAAACTATAAAATTTAGGATATTTTAAGTCTCTCAGTTATTGCCTAGCTGTTTTTATGGATCTCTCACAGTCTCTATATGAGAGACTCGAACGATAAATTTGTTAATTCAGAGATTCGAGTCTTTCACAGAGAGACTGAATTAATAAAACTTATTGAGAGATTCTAGTCTTTCGTTCGGAGACTGGATACTAAATGAAGATCTCATCTCTATGAGCGACTCGAGTCTCTCGTTCAGAGACGCTAAATGAGGATCTCTGTATGAGCGACTCGAGTCTCTCGTTCAGAGACGCTAAACAGTTTTTTTGACAGTCTCTCTCAGCGACACCAGAGAGACTCGATAAGAGACGGAAACTCGAGTCTCGCTTTTAGAGACTCTGAGAGACTGAACATCTTTATCTCAGGACATAGTANTAATAATTTGCATATATAAAGCTACAGATTCAATTCAAAAATATCTATAGCAAAGCATCGATTGTGACAATTATATAAAATTGAGCATAAAAAATATTGTTACGTATTTTTATTATACTTATTTCACGGTTTCTACGTATAAATGGGGACACCCCTAGACAAAAATTTTCAGTCTCTCAGTCTTTCAGCGTCTCTGAGAGCGTCTCTCACAGTCTGTCACAGTCTCTCAGTTATTGCCTAGGTGTTTTTATGGATCTCTCACAGTCTCTGTATGAGAGACTGGAACGATAAGATTGGTAATTCAGAGATTCGAGTCTTTCACAGAGAGACTGAATTAATAAAACTGAAAAATTGAGATATTAGAGTCTCTCGTAGAAAGACTGGAATCTCTGAAACATGTTGAACTTAGAAAATTTTAACCATGTCTATAGAGACATCACTTATTGAGAGATTCTAGTCTTTTGTTCGGAGACTGGATACTAAATGAGGATCTCATCTCTATGAGCGACTCGAGTCTCTCGTTCAGAGACGCTAAACAGTTTTTTTGACAGTCTCTCTCAGCGACACCAGAGAGACTTGATAAGAGACGGAAACTCGAGTCTCGCTTTTAGAGACTCTGAGAGACTGAACATCTTTATCTCAGGACATAGTNGCTTCGTTATTGACTATTCCCCAGTGGTTGCTGGCAGCGTATTACTTTTTGATAGCAACGAAAATTATGTATATGTTACCGGAAATGTATGAAATCTAGGAATTGTATACAGTTCCGAGGCTATTTAGGAAATCTATAAAATATTCTTTCAAAGATTTTTAAATATATTCATATCCTGGGAAATGTATACATTTCCTAGGAATTGTACAAAATTCCGATATTGTACTAGGAAATGTATAAAAGTAATGTTTTCTGTGAATAAAATAAATAAAACACGTTAGTAAACTGAGAATCAGAGTTATCTGCGTTTACGCGGTTCTAGTGCGATCACCTGATTAATGTATATTCTTAGACAAAAATTTTCAGTCTCTCAGTCTTTCAGCGTCTCTGAGAGCGTCTCTCACAGTCTTTCACAGTTTCTCAGTTATTGCCTAGGTGTTTTTATGGATCTCTCACAGTCTCTGTATGACAGACTCGAACGATAAAATTGTTAATTCAGAGATTCGAGTCTCTCACAGAGAGAGACTGAATGAATAAAACTGAAAAATTGAGAGACTCGAGTCTCTCGTAGAAAGACTGGGATCTCTGAAATATGTTGAACTTAGAAAATTTTAACCATGTCTATCGAGACACCACTTATTGAGAGATTCGAGTCTCTCGTTCAGAGACTGGATACGAAATGAGGATCTCTCTATGAGCGACTCGAGTCTCTCGTTCAGAGACGCTAAACAGTTTTTTTGACAGTCTCTCTCAGCGACACCAGAGAGACTTGATAAGAGACGGAAACTCGAGTCTCGCTTTTAGAGACTCTGAGAGACTGAACATCTTTATCTCAGGACATAGTATCTCAAAAATAGTTTCTTTAAACAATGTATAAGCTCTAGTTGATTATAAAATAAAAAATATTATAATAGTGAGTTACATAAACTGTTTGTATCCTTTTTTCAATATCTACAGATTCCTTTTTTCTTTTGTCATGTGCTATAACAACACCGTGTGTGGTCTTGGAACAACTACGTGAAAAATTACGTTAATATCGTCGTTTTGGACCTTTCTATAAACGATTTCATTTATTTTATTAGACTCGAAGGACCAAAGAATTAGAAATTTACGGGGCAAACAAAACTAATAAGCGGTTTATAATTAGTTACTGTCAGGTGCTAGAAAACGAACGTTTCAAAATTGAAGAAAATAATGTTAAAGGTACTCAACTGATCGACACATAGAATTGACCGTCATCAATAACTTTGCAAGCCTAAAAGTTTAATAGCAAACTTCTTGATTGGTTCTGACCTCGATCAACCCGTTTTAAGATATCGGTTAGCGGCAAACTTCGGAAAAACTTTGATGAAGTGTTGGCAAAAAGCTAAAAAGTGAAAAAGTTATGGCTTTAGCATGTTTGCGATTCAAAGAACTCTCAAAACACATTCTTACACACCTAGAGGAAGAGCAATAGAAACTCAAACTCTACCAATGCAAAACGTAACTACGTTTAATATTTACAGAATGAGAACGGTTCAAACGGTTCACATAAAAACCACTTTACTGTGAAGGGTCGTTCAGACGGAAAATGTTCGACTGCCAATTTTCTCTCTCAAGAAAATGTAACGGAAACGGCTGAAATACAAACATACTATTACAAAGACGTACAATTCAATATGTACCGAATGTAGTATAATTTTATTCATGACATTGCTGTTTCTAGAAGATAGTGGCACATTTATAGGAATATCTTCTAACTGACGGAACCATATAAAACACATGCAGCAAGCTAGAAGATTAAGTAGGCTGTAAATTTTCTGTAAATGTGTAATGAATAAATGTCTCTTATTGATAACAGAAGCTTCCAAGCGTTTCTTTTCTCCCACCCCACGTTTCGCATCAGTACAGCGCCGAGCTCCAAATATAAGGGCTGGCTGAAAAGTTCGTAGGCTGACTCATATATGGCTCCACTAGTATCAAATCCATGTGATTTTTATTTAGCCCTAGCCTTCAAAAGACCCGTGTATAAATGTGACAGCTGTTGCACTATTAGTATCTGAGTTATAGCATTTTTAGTGAAAGAACTTTTGTTGTTTGAAAAAGAAAGTGCTGTTTCATCAAGGCAACGCACCGTGTCACAAAGCATTGAAATCGATGGCAAAATTCCATGAATTGGGCTTCGAATTGCTTCCGCATCCACCGTACTCTCCAGATCTGGCCCCCAGCGACTTTTTTCTAGTTTATAAAACTA
>NW_020439049.1:244281-258587 GCF_000699045.2 Agrilus planipennis | reverse complement strand
GTGCAACAGCTGTCAAATTTATACACGTGTCTTTTGAAGGTTAGGGCTAACTAAAAATCATATGGATTTGATACTAGTAGAGCCATATATGGGTCAGTCTACGAACTTTTCAGCTCGCCTGTTATACACCTTTAGCAATCTTTTTCGAATTTCTAAATTAACTGTTCGCGAACATAGAAGTGACTTCTTTTTATTGAAAGGGACACGACCCTGCGCTATCCTCTGCTTTATATCCTTACTTCCTAAGATACCTAATATCAGTCACTTCTTCTAATTTTTCGTCTCCTATCTTTATATTCGCTCTTTCTCTACTTTTTCCTCCCTTGCAAATCACTATTTTTGTTTTACTTTTGTTCATTTTCATGCAATACTGTTTTGTCAACACCTCTTCCATTTTATTTAAAGCTATCTCTAACTCTTCCTAGTTAGATTCTAATAATGCTGTATCATCTGCAAATCTAAGCATACCAATCTTTTGCACCTGTATATTTATCCCTACAGTAGTACTGTCTTTCATATGTTGATCGCATCTTTAATGTATAGATTAAAAAGTAACGGTGACAGTGTGCATCCCTGTCTGACTCCCTTCCTAATATCTACTTCTCTACGTTGCAGACCCAGCTCTATAACTATCTGTTGCTCTTTATACATACTAAGTCTTCTATCTGTATAACTCATCCCTACATTTTTAAGTATATTTAACATCTTGACCCATTTAGCATTATCAAAATCTTTTTCTAAATCTACAAATCCTATGTATGCGCTCTTTCCTTTCTCTATCGTTTTCTCTATTGTTACTCGTAAAGCTAGAATGACCTCCCGCGTTCCTGTATTTATTCTAAATCCAAATTGATCTTCCGCTAATAGTTCTTTCGGCGGAGAAAAATTATAACCGAGGAGCAAGCTACAGCGTTTCAATTTAAATTAGACAGTAAAAGTTGATGTACCTAATATAAATGCGATTTAGGAAATTTTTTTATCAACTCGAGATGATTTAAACTTTAGGCTGTCATAGACCGCCAAAGCTGTAGCATTGCTTTCATGTTATTGTACTCAACGAATGGTAGCACGTAAATTATCTAATTATATTACTTTTCAAATTATCGTGATCTCTATTATTAAATAATAATTAATACAAGGGTTATCTGTGGTTGGTAAAAGCAATTTGTTTACTATATGTAGTTAAACTTCATTAAACACGCTTCATAGAATATTTCGGGGTTCCAAACTTCGACCTAGGGACAAAAGCTTGTGGTTGCGCAGAAGATGTTTCTACCATACATTTACGATGGCCAACAACCACTTAACTTATAAAGCTTTCGTGATCAGNTACTCAACGAATGGTAGCACGTAAATTATCTAATTATATTACTTTTCAAATTATCGTGATCTCTATTATTAAATAATAATTAATACAAGGGTTATCTGTGGTTGGTAAAAGCAATTTGTTTACTATATGTAGTTAAACTTCATTAAACACGCTTCATAGAATATTTCGGGGTTGCGAGCTTCGACCTAGGGACAAAAGCTTGTGGTTGCGCAGAAGATGTTTCTACCATACATTTACGATGGCCAACAACCACTTAACTTATAAAGCTTTCGTGATCAGATTACGAATGCCTTTGAAGATTATACCTTATCTCTTAAACCTCACTTCCTTTCTCTCTCTGTCAGCTACGTATCCTGCTTATTTGTGTGGTACCTACAAAACTTCCCGGCAACTTCGAACAGTATCTCCTGTAGTTTCTCATCAAAAAGGGAATACATAGTTTTGGTAGGCTTCATGTAAATGTAATGTAGGTATATCACAGATAAAATACGAGGGATATTTCTAAAATTCTGGAAATTGCGCTATAATTAAATTACGTAGAACTTATAGACAATGTAATTGGTGACAGACAAGTCTTGACATGTTTATATAACTATCTACTGCAATATTTTTCAGTCTGATTTAGATGTACGACTGATATAAACGCATTTTCATAGCACTGTTTTTGTAACCATGATGGAACACGCAGCAAAATCTCAAAGAGCAATAATTTTCTTTTTGTGGAAAGAAGGTGTAAAAACATCAGAAATTATTCAGCGTCTGCAAGGAGTATTTGGTGAATCTGCAGAATCCAAAATTGGATCGATTACCATTTCTTCACAGGTTTTAAAAAAATCCTTACGGGGTGTTCAATTTGCAAGTTTAACTGGCGTAAAACGTGCTATAAGTAGGTGAATTGAGAACGGCTTAAAAAAATTAGTTTATCGTTGGGAAAAATGTATTCAGTTAAATGGAGATTATTTTGAAAAACTACATTGTAATAATGACGAAAATTAACAAAATAATAAAAATGATAGCTAAATTCCCAGAACTTCGGAAAAATCCCTCGTATACTAAACAAGTTTTACTTGATATTCTATAAAGACCCCTTCGGAGATTGAATGTTTTAATAAAATTCCAAAAATTATACCTATCGAATTAGATCTAAGATCAAGTTTGAACTAAATCTGACCACAAACAAAAATTTTATTTTTATAAAAGGCAAAGCTATTAAAAACAAAAGAGCTTCTTAGCAATATGATATTTAAGTATTCTTTAAATAATCGCTTGCAAAAGGTTACTACCTCATTTATTTTCATTTGTTATTCTTTGTATGTGCTCATTTATCCACGCTATAAGTAACCTTGTTACCCAAATCGGGGTTGAAATATTATTCGTATTATCTTCACTCCAACAGTAAAAAATCCACCAGCAATTTGTTTCTCTAATTTATAATAATACAGTGACGATGAGTCTCATAAAGTTTAGCGAAAAGCTCCATATAAATAGGTAGGGTCGCGTCGCGATGACAAGAGTGGTGGCGGTCGCCGTGTAACTTTGTTATAATGTGGGCGCTGTCATGAAGTTAAAAGACGTTTCAAAATGGATGGATAGCACTCAGCGGACTACGAAGATAACTCCCACGATTTATACATACATATTCCGTATGCGAAAATGCAGATCTTGGTAACAAGTTATAGTATACAGCCCATTTCAATTGGTTAGAATTGTGACCTTCAAGAAAGCTGCGCGAAGATAGAAAGAATACACACTAGGCGTGAGCAAGACAGAAATAGTTGGAACAAGCTAGAACGAGCAGAGCTCTCGATGGGCGGTCTTAGGAGATCGGCTAGAACTGTACAGTACTAGACGAAAATGTTTAGCAATTTCTTAAAACAAAAATGTATATAAATTAACAATAGAAAACAAAGCAAAAGTTTTATAGGTGTGTAGAAGGTTAACTTAATTCACTTGTTATTATTTTTGGTTAAATATGCTTTTAAATAAAGCATATTCTTAAATTTTAACGAGGCAGTTTAAATAATTTTTCAAATGGTACTGTACACTTTCGTCTAATTCTCTCTCGATAATCGGTGGAGAAATGAGCTCCGCAGACATATGATTGAATTTGAAATTATGCTACGGCGCATCCTAATAAAGGGAAAGGGCATATCTCTAGCTTCTTGAAATGAACAGTACTTATCTTTTTATATCAGTAAGAACGGCGTGCGAACAGAACACCGACCAGCATATCCAGGAAGGGTTAATTCGAATATTGCACTGGGTTAACACTGTGATTGACTATAGCCTATACAATTTGTCAAGGCTCACTCTTTCGCAAACGGAATATTAGGCAGGTAAGCATAATATATCCAAATCCAACGCGCAAAACCGCTAATTCTAATAAAGCTCGCGTTCGTATTTTTATTCTGGATAGTGGGTAGCTAATCGTACCTGCAGGACAAGAAAACTAATTTCGTACCAACTTTATTAAAAGAATGAGTAGGTAATATATAAATCTCCAGTTTTAAAAGCGTCTAATTTGATGACATTTAAATAATAATTCTTTAAAGATAAATGCGAAAAAAGAGTCGCGGAGTCAGTAGGTACTTTTTAATAAATAAATTCAACATTAGCAATATTTGAACATCAGAAAAACGATAGAATATCCCTAGATAGATCCTGCTAAAATATGAACCTTAATATTAATATTTACAGGTGCCATTTTGCAACTTTCTATTTCTCACATATATAGGAATTTTTCTTTTTTACAACAAATAGTTATCGATATATACAACCATTGATAACTATCGATAATTATCGAATACATCTATATACCGATAACTATAGACAATTATCAATATATATCGAGTTATAGATATATAGATAGTTATCACTTGGTATTATTGTTATCGATATATCGATAAATATCCAATAACTATCGATATTTTTATCCAACACTATTCAAATTTTTACCCCTCCCCCAATGATTTCTATATTTCTAGGTTTTGCAGTTTATATAGAGCTGTTTTCTAATTCAATAAGGTCAGCCTCTCGCGCATTTGAAGGCTTATGATATTTTGGACTAACTATACCTGAATGTCATCGGTAATTTAGCTAAATCTGTTACATTACATTTATTAACAACGTTCTCTTTTGAGAAATTGTAGGCATTATAAATGGCATTCTCTAATATTTTACCCTAATGCGTTCTACGTTCACTTTTGGAAATGTTTTATTCATGATAATATACCTACCTAAACCCCAATATTTTGCCCTTCTCGAATTTAGTGAAGCCGCATACTACGCATGTGGTTGAGAGTGAGTAATATCGGTTGGCATAACACCTTAATCAGGGATTATCTCGTGAAATCTGGCAAAACTTTATTCCTGTATCACCGAAATAAAATCCTGTACATATAGATTTTCTCATGATTTTTTCATGTAATAAGAATGTCCATATTATTTCCAAACGTTTTATAATAAAACAGGTATTGCTACAAAGTGTTTAATATACAGGATGTTCAAAAAAAGTTTAGGTAGGTACTTACTACTCTATTCTTGAAGATAACATTCTAATAAGGTAGAAGAAGATTAGTTACCCTAGACAAAAATTTTCAGTCTCTCAGAATCATGCAGAGCCTTTCAGTGTCTCTGAGAGCGTCTCTCACAGTCTTTCACAGACTCTCAATTATTGCCTAGGTGTTTTCATAGATCCCTCACAGTCTCTGTATGAGAGACTGGAACGATAAAATTGTTAATTCAGAGATTCGAGTCTCTCATAGAGAGACTGAATGAATAAAAGTGAAAAATTGAGAGACTCGAGTCTCTCGTAGAAAGACTGGGATCTCTGAAATATATTGAACTTAGAAAATTTTAACCACGTCTATCGAGACACCACTTATTGAGAGATTCTAGTCTCTCGTTCAGAGACTGGATACGAAATGGGGATTTCTCTATGAGCTACTCAAGTCCCTCGTTTAGGGACACTAAACAGTTTTTTTGACAGTCTCTCGACAGTCTCTATCAACGACACCAGAGAGACTCGATTAGAGACCCGCTTGCAGAGACTCTGAGAGACTGAACACTTTTATCTCGGGTAATTAACCGAGAGGTTTAGACCATTGCTTAGCATTCGGGAGGACGCCGGTTCGATTTCGGGTCCGTTTGCCTTGATCCAGGTTTTTCTGTGGTTTCCTTGGATCACTTAGGCAAATGCTGGGGCAGTAATATTTCACAGATAATCTTTCATTATTTTCTGTCTTCATTTCGTCCGTCTTATCTTTCTCACCCGAACCACCACCCATCCATTCCCACAATTCCTGAAAGGAGGCTGAAGAGGGCCTTCCGCCCTACCTTCCAGCATAGTCTGGAGAGACTGCCCGCCCACCATCTTTAGTGGCTGGTGGGAATGAAACACCCAAAAGTTTTTTTCTACCTGTTGGATGTTTTACAATGTTTCCTTAAACGCGGTAAATGTTAAAGAGTGATTTCCACCACGCGTCTCACTATTTTTCATGAAAGTAAACGAGGGGTACAACGAGTTCCGTCTGCCATAGCAACAATCACTAGAGACAGTATGTAACGTCCTCTTGAACTCATTAGCTTTTCAGCGATCGAGCCAGAGAAAGAGTATCAAAGTCGTCAAACCTGGTAGGCATGTCTTTGATCAGAATAACTATCTAAATATTTTACAATCTTTCTTGCTTCTTGTGCTCTTTCATTCTCTCTTTTATGTGTAACAACACATACACTTTCTTATCTTAATCCCAAATGATCAGTTTATTGTTCAAAAGTGTTCTCAAAAAGCGCCCTATATTTTAGTTAAATATGTTATTTACTTCTATACTAGGTATCTAATATTTCGCCGACCCCGTATTGATGTTCTGATTAAAGCTCTTATTATGTTAGGCGTACATGCAGCAACCTGTAATTTCGTTCTCCCGCTAGACTCATAATCCTCCTTTTCAATCAGATTATCCGAATAGATGGAAGGCATTTCGGTATATATTAATTTGTTCCTGTTTACACCTCTGCCAAGCATCAGTTAATCTAAATATACAGCGTTGGTAATCGATATACAGTCACTCATAGGTGGAGAAGTGTGTCTGTCTGATAATGCGAAATAAGTAAATACGTAAATGCCTAAACACATACATAGGTACTTGTCCATATCTTTATGCAAAACCAATGAAAACTAAAATTTCGTCATTGTAAGTGAACCGATGCGACGCGTATAAGTTGGACCATTACAAACAAAGATTCTTGTTGTTCATCCCCTACAGCATACCTACAACTAGCGGTAGACGAACAAGTTTCTTTTTCAATTGTTACTACCCCGTTACTGTTACATGTTTGATGTCGTATTTGACAACGGTCATGTTTAAACATAGGGCTGCCAACCGTCCGGGTTTCCCCGGTTTTGTTCTAGTTTCGAGAGCGTCCAGGCGGGGTTCTGTGTACTGTCCGGGGTTTTGTGTTTGTTTAAATGACTATAATTTGTTATGATAATCGAATTATATTTAATGGTTTTGAAGAACTAAAACAATGCCTCTCACTGCAAAATTAGTCGTAAAAAACGGATTCTGTTTAAATAAAGGTCTGAGGTTGTGAAATGTCTAATACATGACCAGATTTTACACTCAAAATCCGAGATTTTTCTTCTTCGTTTTCCGGTTTGTAGATTTTACTGATGGTAGGCCTTTTGAACATAGGAACTCATTTTGTAATAAATGCCTGCCTTTCATATTTCTGATTTTCCGAAGAAAAGTAATTGAAATAACACTCCCTTACTTATTTATGCGGAGCATGGACTACTCCTGATTATTCCTAAAACTCTCGGCAAATTCCTATTGTCATACCAGTCTTGCTCGTTGTATAATTTATGACTCGCAACTGTCGGCTTTGAGATAAATCAATGATACCGATTACCTGCGGCATTCGATCACAGGACAGGCAAAGTTAGTAATAACTTACGTTTACCGAATTTGACTCCATTTAAAACAATGTTATCAACTGTTCTTGGACGCAGTTTACTTTCATACTTTCTGTACTACAAGTAACTTATTTAATGTGCTTTTGTCATTACTTCTTGAACTGGTTCGTACGAACTATGTTGATGACGTAAACGTAATTATGCAATGGTTTTATTTTACTTGGGGTGCAATAAATTTAATAACTAATTAAAAATGATATATTAGTAACTTATTCGCAAATCTGGATTGTGCAGTTAAGTAATAATGTATTAAACAAAGTTTTACTCTTCCAGCTTGTTCTCCGACCTCCGCAACCTTTCCGGAACAGCTTTAATGAACCTCCTTGCGGCCCTTTTCATGACTCAACTTCTCTACGTCTTTGGCGTGGGAGGAATTACAGTAAGTACACTTGTTTGATATTAAATTAATGACTTTTGTTAAAAATTACTTGGAGCACAATCGATCCCCAAAACGTTTCATGAGAAATTAACTTGTTAACGTTTATACGTATATCATGCATTTACTGGGGTCAAAGAAGGGAAACGACTATTGTTATGTAGGAAGGAACTTTTTATAGATATATTTAGAAATGTAATTGCTTTAATCAAATATTATAGGCGAATTTATATAATTTTGAATACCTTAACCAATAATTCGTTTACCAATTTCATGTTAACCAATGGATAAAAATAGATTATTTACTTAAACAATAACTGCACTATAATTAATAAATAATTTACTGATATAACAATAATATTGTGTAACTGGGGAGCGTAGAAACTATCACAGGGTGATTAACGCAAGCCGCCTCACCGCCCTTTTTCGTGATACTGGAATCGACTACTCGATTATTATTAATGTTATTGATTCCACTATTTAAACGATCTCTAATAATGGAATAAATAATTTAGATGTACCAATTTTGTACCACTTCGGGTTTTGCGCCCAACATGTACATTTTTTTAAGAGATTCACTTATTTTGATGTAGTTTTCGAAAAAAGTTCGAACAAACTAAAAGAATTAGTCAAAAGATCGACTCGAATTACACACATGTGCAATAAATCTTGGGATTCTTTGAATACGTACCAGTAACATTTTAGAAGATGATAATCGTTACATTAATTATTATTATCGGAAACATGGAAATAATCATCTTTCATTATATCTAGAAAGTGGATAGATCATTTATTTTTAGAATTATGAATGTAGGTACATTTTACATTTCCGTTTTCAGGTGACAAAATTAATGAGCTAATTTATAAGGCTCGTGGAAAATTAATTCGAGTAATTCCCGTTAGAACCATAAGTTATGACAAAACATGAATATATCCCTCAAATAACGGATCGGTAAAGGCAAATGGAAGGTTTGAATGGATTAATCAAGACTCAAAAAATTCTAACAAATGCGAGTTGGACTAGCACTCTAAAGTACAGTGGAATAATAACTTTTTTCTTATTAATTTTTATTTAACTATTCTGTTTTTTCGATTTGATTCGTTTACATCAGAATTTTACCAGGGCTACAAATGCTATGAAAGCGATATAACATGTTAACCAGTGGTAAATATCGAAAGACTTATCAAAAAATATTTATCGAAACTATCCGGCCTTAGTTGGTCTCATCAGTACACCACAGGCAGCCCCAATGAACCATCGACCAAACAGAAGTTGTTACTGATATTTGCTGCTAACTGCACTGTTTCAAAACGTAGATAAGTTTGTTAAGGCTTTCGTCAAACTTTTTGAAATATTACAGTGTAATGTTCGTGGGTCTAACAAATTAACTTTTAAGAAGAAAACAATTTATTTACACTAATTATTATTGAACTTAAAAACACTACTGAATTATAACTAAACTTAGGTAATTATTCTATTTATTTACACTACTGTTACTATTCACTGTTCTATTTATTTCACTTCTATCACTATCAATTTATTTCTTGATTCACTTCTGCAACGGTCAATTTATTTCTTGATTCACTTCTGCAACGGTCAATTTATTTCTACTCTTTCACTTCTACAACGGTCAATTTATTTCTACTCTCCCTCGGCGATCGTCTCTTACTTTATATACTCTTTTGGGTCCTTTCTGGAACTTTCTCGAGCCGTCCGGAAAAGTTTCGTTTTCTTTGAACTGTTTATTAGCTTTCCCGGAACGCAGGTACGACACACACGTTTACAGATACGGCGCACATAAAGAAAGGCGCCCGCGGCTAGTCGGCGAATCGATAAGCCGCTCACACACACGTATGCCCGATCGCACACAAACACGCTCGTGCTCGTACCAGAATACATTATCAGATGGCGATATCCTGACTATACCTTGATATCATTAAAATTTTTAATATTTCACCGTACAGTCTGGTACTTAAATCCTTTTCATCGTTGTAACGGTTGGAGTAGATTTTCAATTTGTACGGGAATTTGTGGTTAGTTACGTTAGTATAACTACCTACTGATAGTATAACTACTAAAAATTCATGAATCTTAAGTAGTTTTCAAAATTCATTTATTCAAATAATACAGGACTGACTAGAGAACAACCTTTACAACTTGTTTTGAATAAAAATCAATGTAGAACAAGAGCGATACGTATACGTAACTAGTCTATTAGGTACCTATAGAAACACTAAAAACTGCTGTATCCGTTTCATATAAAAACAGGCTTTCTTTTGCAAAATCATATTATTAGACATTTTTAACGTATACAGAAAGTGGAATTGTAATTGATAGCGATCACATAAATGGATTAAATGACTGCAATTACGTAAAATCAACTCCTCTCTCTAAGGGCGCAACAAGGGTGGTCCGCGGGTGCCCGGGCACCCACTTGATTTGGGTTGGGCACAAAGTCAATTTCAGTCGATTCAGGTAATAACCGGACTGAAAAGTTCGGTTCAAAAGTTCAAGCTGGTCGAAATGATTTTTTTTAGTCATTTATAGTATTATAAACCGAAGTCAACTCAGCTGAACTCATTTTTTTTTTCGATTTTGTTGCAATATTATGTATTGATGATCTTTTTTTTAGTCATTGTAACGTTGTTGCGTCCCTGCCTCTTACGATAATTGAAATGTGTCTTCTAGGTCTGCTAAACCCGTCCAAATATAGACGGTTACGGGTACCATCATTAACAGTATTATGTTCCATATCATGCCAATCAGGAAAATCTCTCTCACTTAACCTAAACCCATGGCCCAAGAAGCCTTTACCTTCCATAACCTAACCGCTCTAGTGTACTGCATATCAGATCATATATTTCAATAATGGTCCACCCTCTTTTATCATAATCTAACGTAATAACATAATCAAAAGTCCAAGGTGCATACATAACCGAATATTGACATTTAAAACACGTTGAACATGCCAAAAAGTCAGTGATAATTTTAATTTTTAATTAAAGGTTCCTAATAAACGATAACATCATGAATATCGAAAGTAGGATCGTTAATTAATTTCATCTTTTGATTAAAAGTTTTAATAGTTAGATAGTTGTAGAATGTTTTTATACCAGACGAGATAGCTACATGAATAATTTTACAAAAATATACTTACGTTAGAAACATAGGTACAATATGGACGTGGTGATGATAATATATGTACTTATGTATGTTGCTTTCCTCTCTACGAGCTAGATAGAGAGGGCAGTTTAGGAACTTGGCTCTATCCCACTAGTTGGGAATATGAAGGTTTTAATTCATTTACTTCAGTAAACAGTTTAGGTACATTTAGAGGCCAATTTTAGGTGGTGGTGGGTCAAAGGGTCAAAGCACGTTTGAGATATCAAATCAAAATTGGTCTTTGAAAGCACAGCATGTTTAGAAAATGACCTTTTGTAGATTAAATTAGAATAAAATGATTCGAAGTGGTCTGTATTCTGTCGAAACTGCCAGACGCGGATCGCGATTTCGATCTTTATGGATCCCATCGGCGCGCCGCAGGCAGCTGCGACAGAATACAGACCAACTTTTACCTGCTGTCTTAACAGCGCGTTTTAGAAAATACCACAAATGGCGCGGTAAACGCCACCTGTAGTACGATGCTACATTTTAGGATTACGTATGTTCCAACAAGGTCCATTTAAATATATGGATATCTACTTGCTGAAATGAATTTTTTATTAAATTAGAAGTCTTTATTTTTATATTAAACCTATTTTGTACAAGCGCTTACTTTGTATAGTTTTTACAGAGTAATTGAGAAAGCATTTGCCTTCTAATCCTAAAGATTCTGAAGCATGGCAGAACTTCTTTGGTTAAGTAAGAAACACGGTAATACTACACCTGTTTTACCTAATTGTAAGTTATTTACCAATGAAAATAGCAATAAAAAAGTGACTAACGAAACAAAAATTTTTAATTGTTAAAGAAGGAAAATGATAAATTTTGTTGGTGGAAAATGAAATATTCTGCCTGTTTACTGAAAGTAATTATTAATTCTGTAAATATCAAAATTTATGAGACACGGGGGAAAATATTACAAAACGCTGCTTTAAATCAAAATACGAGCTTGTATGTATTAGGTGGCTCGGTAGGTAGATATATTTTATTCAGGATTATATTTTAAGTGAAAATTCTTGTCCTTTGCTTTCTTAAAGTTTGACGGTGGGAGGTAACATTATTTGCATTATAGGCGACGCGACGTACCCTTCAAGAGATGGCCATCGAGGCGTACTTTGAATGAATAAATTTTCTTGTATATGTATATATGTTAACGACTTACGCTTTCTATGCTAACAAGTACTCTACTACCACTTTTCAACTTTCAACCACCGACCGCTTTAAAGGAGGAATCCAACTGTAGATTTTTCGAAAACGGGCTAAGTACACGCTGTTAGTTACGTACCTACCTACTTGCGTCAACAAAATCCATTCAATATTTTAGTATGAAATGCGCCAGGGGTTTAATGAATTTTGTATATTTCTTTAAACATGAACTTTAACATCGAAATGGTCACACGAATTTTTCAGGTCCTTTATCAAATATAGTCAAACATTCAAAATAAACATACATACATACAATTTTACAAACAATTTTCGTTTTTTATTGAAATGAATTCATTGCTTTTATGTTCCATTACTACTACTCGCTACTTTTTACTTTACTACTGATATACAAGGGAAGAAAAAGTAGGGAAAAATTAGAAGAAGTGGTTAATTTTAGGTATCTAGGAAGTCAGATAAGTCAGGACGGAAGAAGTAGTAGGGATATAAAGCAGAGGATAGCGCAGGATCGAGAACCTAGCGGCATGGCCTAGAGCAGGGCTGTCCAACTGGCGGCCCGCCAAATTATTTGTTGCTAAACAATTACGGCCACAATGTCATTAATAAACTACGAATATTTTAGAGTTTTATTTATCTTTAGTATAAATAAAATATTTTTTTAATTATCATAAACTTACTACATTTATAAATTATCTTGACCCCCGAAATGTTTGGTGAAGAAAATATGAACCGCGGGCTATAAGTTGGACATCGCTAGCCTAGAGGTTTAGACTGTTGCTTAGCATTCGGGAGGACGTCGGTTCGATTCCGGGTCCGTCTGCCTTGGTCCAAGTTTTTCTGTGGTTTCCTTGGATCACTTAGGCAGTAATATTCCACCGATAAATCTTTCATTCTCTTCTGTCTTCATTTCGTCCGTTTCATCTTTCCCACCCGAATCACCACCCACCCATTCCCACGATTCCTGAAAGCAGGCTGAAGAGGGCCTTCCGCCCTACCTTCCGGCGTAGTCCAGAGGGACTGCCCGCTCATCAGCATTACTGACTGGTGGGAATGAAACACCCAAAAGTTTTTTTTAGTTTTTACAGGGTCGAGGCGCCTTCAATAAAAAGATGCTCGCGAACGGTTAATTTAGAAATTCGAAAAAGATTGTTAAAGATGTACCATATGTTTGAAGTACGGCGCTGTACGGGTGCCAAACATGGACAGTAAGTGCGGCGGAAAAAAAAGGTTAGAAGTGTTTGAAATGTGGTGTTGCAGGCGAATGATGAGGATACCGTGAAAAGAGAAGGTTATAAATGAAAAAGAAATTAGAATAAATAGGAGAACATAGGACTTTATGAAAGTCAATAAAACATAGGCGAAATAGGTTGGTAGAACACCTTCTCAAGCATGAAAGTCTAGTCAGAGACATATTAGAGGCAGAAACAGTAATAAAGAGGAGTAGAGGTAGACCTATAGCAAAAATTATTTATTAGTCATGTTAGTTTAGCATGTTTTGCAATAAAAGAGAAATTGAATCCAAAAGAACTTTAAACAGTCTCAATTTATTGAATTAAATTAGAAATTATCAAACTAAGTGACTCTTACTGTTCCTAATATTTAATTTTCACACTACAATTTTACATATTGATGAAACTTTTTCAATAATAAATCAAAGAATCGTTTTACATTTAAAAGAAAAGATGAAACCGAATTGTGTGTGACTAGGTATAGTAGTAAATAGCTTTCCGTCAATTTATTGTATGTACACTTTGTCAAATCTATGCTATTACATTGACAAAGTATTCATTAATATCCATGTTATAACATTGTAAGCAGAAGGAGGGTGTATTTTTACGACAACGTGTGGAGTTTACGTCTTATGATATGGCGGTCGTTTAGAAACATTATCCGCAATATCGAGCAATTCCCAGCTGAGTTTCCCGTGCTGGTAGCAACTTAATTCAACGACAGAGATTCTGTCGGCTCGAGCCAACCCGCCGCGGCACCAGCGTAGAAAATTGAAATCGTCGAGACCCTGTCCACGAGAGAAAACACTTTTCCAAGTTTCCTCCGCTCGCTGTAGATATTCCATTAGTATTAAATCCGATGTAATAAGCCCATGCATGATTCATGACACTACCTAGCTACCAGGTCCGGGCTTACTTGGCCGATAATAATCTCGGTCAACTAATAGTAAACTCCGAGTTTCTATAAAAGATACAAGATAGCATAACTTCTTCAAACTACATGACCTTTACTCAAACCATCATACGATATACTAAAAATTTAAATTATATATATTTTTAGAAAAAAAAAA
>NW_020439049.1:233252-238673 GCF_000699045.2 Agrilus planipennis | reverse complement strand
TTTAGTTACGTAAGAAAAAGCTCCAAGTAGTTGGTGTTTCTAACTGGTACATCATATTAAATGAATAAACATTGATTTAAACAGCACAGATATAAATAAAATAATAAATAATTAAATATTAAAACCTCTAGGTCATTCCGATTGGTAATTATATGTGAAAATGGCAAACTTTTATGGTTTAATTTCAAAAATTGTTCTTTTCTTTATTTCTTTCACGGAGGGAAGCTTTCGCTTTCGAACCCACTAACGTGCAATAAATTACTAAAACCCTGTTAAAACATTTTTATGTGGAATTTTAGGATTTTCTGTTTTATTTACTTCAATACAACAGAACTCCATTTAATTTTCTTGTACGCAATACTCACATACTAAAAACTATGTTAATTTTTCCAAGATAGAGGGTAGGCGACTGTGATAAGCAAATAATATACGTGTAAATGAAGAAGTTAATAATGCCTAACTAAGAGGTGTGTGAAACACGTGATAGCTCAGTAATAAAGTCGTTATTATAATGAAATCGAGTGGGAATATCTCCTTTTTTTATTTGCGATAGTCTCCGGGGGTTTTAAATAGATGGTGACTTTCCCTTTAGAAAATCCAACACAGCATATTAGATAGTTGTTTTAAAACAGTTAAAATCAATTGGAACTGCTGGAAAACTACAGTTCTAGATGAATATTATTTTAGTATTATAATTTTATATTTTTCTTGCTTTATTTCATGGCAGAAGTTGTTAGAATACATAATATTATAATCAATATAATAGTAGGTACAATATTTATCGTTTATTCTATTTAATATACTTTGTTTAACTAATTTAAGCATTCAGAAAACCCGTCAATGCTTAATTACTGACGTTTGAACATTCCAAGTACAATTAGTCAATGCTATAATTTATTTTATAAGGAGGTAATTCACTAGAATAACTTCGCTTGATTATGTCATTAAAATAAAGTCGTTTTCTCTTACTCAGCTTTCCTGTTTCGATAAAGTTTCGGGAAGAGAAATACAACCTTTTGTTTGTAAGTTTGAGGGCTGAATCGTATAATTAATAAAACCGATTATGGCACATACCAAATTTAACTTGATGATGAATTCTCCCTAATGAACCTCTACACAACCAAGAAAAACTATTTGTCAAACGTCTTAGAACTAATATATACATATAAATTAGACAAAGTCGCCCATCCTCGATGTTTAGACAATGAGACAACCCCAGGATGGAAAAAGCGGTTGAATTATAAGCCAAGATTGATACTGATGGGTCGTTCGCGAACGAACTATTAGTAACAACGATTCTTTTCGGCGAACTATACGAACTAGTTCATACGCTGAAAAAAAACTAGTTTGCAATGAATTGTTAATGTATTAATGAATAAAGAGATATTGAAACAAATAATCGATCTCATACTTAGAAGTTAGTATTCAAAGAACTAGTTCGTATTCGATGAGCAAGTTTATATTCTAGAACTGGTTCATTAAAAAGAACTACACTATAAAGATTTTGATGCGCTGAATCTGTTCCCGATGACCAATTTTTTTTATCANCGAAAAGCGCTAAATCAATTCATAATTTTTGGTATAATCACGTAACAAAAATATACAGTCCAATTGAAAACCTCCTCCTTTTTAAAAACGGTTAAAAAATCAAAAAGCGAATTAGGAAATAGGTTGACGTAGGAATCTGGTAGAATGTATAATAGGGTAAATATTTTATCTGCCAATTAAAAGGTGATGATTGAAAAAGTCGTGGAACCTTGTCCAATTAAATATAATAAATAATTGCAGTTGAAGTCATTGAAGCAGGAGTCGCAGCAAGTAAAACTTGAATCGAATGTCTCCGACTGCAGTTAATATTTGATTGGATGATATTTTATAGATATCACTATCTGTCAAATGTTAATTAACAAATTCAAGACGGATAATAATGACTATTTTAATTTAAGTAACTGTTTACATTAGCTACAAATTCTACATTACTACTGCGTCATCTTGTTTCTATGTTTATAGTTCGGTTTTTACGTATTTTCGAAGTCTTATTTTGCCTATGCTAGAATTGACTTTAAATAACGTTTTATTTCAGCAATGAGCAAGTTTTTTTTTTCGACGATAATGAAAATAAATGTGATTGGTTTCTTACCGTGACATAATAAGATTTGCCGTAAGCGTCGAAATCGCTTTACTGAAATAATTAGGATTCTCGTAAGACCATTACCACCGTATAAATGAAATTAGCTTACGGCAGTATATAAAAAACGTATCTAAACATCCATAAAAACCAATTAGAAGAGCTAGAAATATAAACAAAAATAGGGGATAGCAATAAAGGAAAACTGTATAACTGCGTTAGTCAACGTTAGAATACCGAGTGAATACCCCAAAGGAATTAGAGGTAGAAAATAAAATTGCCTTTAGGGCCAATGGAGGCTAAAACCCACAGATACAATATTAGGTGAAGGTGCCGGACCATTCATAAAATTTTTATGTAGTGAAAATTAATTATAACAAAAACGACACAATAGCTGTGTATCCTAGTGTGTGTGGTGCTAGGGATCAAGGTTTGTGTCATGTAATATTAATTTTAAAACTGGAAAGTTAATGACATACAGCATTGCCAAAATTTTGATTGTAATTAAGTAATTAAGAGTTATCTGCCTTTACTACCACACTGACAATGATAGAATAAAAGCCTAATTCAAGCAAGCATCTTTCCTAAATGCTGCCAAGCCAAAAGGAAATTTTAAAGAAAAGAAACACTCTTACATTAAATGAAATAAAATAGGGGGTAAGAGAGAAAATAGAAAAGGGAGGGAAGGAACTATATAGATAGATAACGTTAAATTAATGAATGGCACTGAGGATCGGTTAAATAAATGAAGGTAGCCTAGTATATTTTCTTTTACTTTTTGTATAAGGAAGAAGATTTCTGTCAATTATAGTATAAAAGTTGCAATAAAGCTCATATAAACATATAGTACCAAACAATTGTTTACTTTAATATAAGAAAAACCTAAAATCCAAGATTAACCTGTGCTTACCTATTGACCTTTTCTAATTCTAATCTATGTATATTACGTTTAAACTAAATACAGAAAAATTCATAATTGAAATAACAAAAAAAAAATTGTTTGAATTAAATATCATTTTTGTTCGAAAGAGGTAGAAATTCTTTGATCCTCCAAGAAATTCACACAACTCAAATATGGAATAAATCTTTTACTTGATGTAATATTTTTTTCTCTCGTCGTCAGTTTATACAATGTATTAGACGATAAAAACCATGGTAATAAATGAACGTATTAGGTATTACCGGATGTCATCCAATTTCGTTATTTCATGATACGGTATAACACTTTTATGATAGTCAAAGTTTAGTAACTCCATAAAATCGCGTTATTAGGAACACCGCCCAGTATCTACGATACCAGTGGCGTAGCCTGAATTTGCGCCACCCTAGGCGAACCACAAATTTGGCGCCCTTTCTATTTTCGTAATTTCATGCTTCAGATCTTTTATTTAATTCGGTCGGAATTTCAGTGAAAAGGTGTACCTACACAAAAACCTATTCCTTTAATTTCAGCACATACTCTCATTCCTACTTAATAACAAAGAAAACATTTTTGCTTTCCCACCCCACGCTAAGCCACTGGATACTACCATTCTCAAATAAAGTTTGTTTTACCCAAACTTTTATTATTTTTCATAATAGTAATGAGTAGCTTTTATATATTGCATTAGGCAATGTGTACTTAACATTAAGATATAAAAAGAAGGGGAAGAAAAACAGACAAATTAGAAAAATTAGAAAAATTGGGTGATTTTCGGTATCTAGGAAGTCAGATAAGTCAGGAGGAGTAGTAGGGATATAAAGCAGAGAATAACGCAAGGTCGTATCGCTTTCAATAAAGAAGTCACTGCTATTAGAAATTCGAAAAAGATTATTAAAGGTGTATGTTTGGAACGCGGCCCTGTACGGATGCGAAACATGAACGGTGGGTGCGCGGGAAAAAAAGAGAAGGTTAGAAATTAAGAAGTATTACAAAGATTACGAGAACAGAGGACTCTATGGAAGTCAATAATAAATAGGCGAGATAGGTTGGTAGGACACCTTCTTAGACATGAAGAGCTAGTCAGAGACATATTAGAGGCAGAAACAGGAGTTAAGGGGATTAAAAGTAAGTCCTAGACTAGATTACTGTTCGTAAATAGTAGTAAATAGTATGTGGGATGTTCTAGTTTTGGGGAAGTACTTGGATTGGCACAGGATAGTAAAGAGTGGAGGTGCGTTTCTGACCAGTTTTAGGACTGACGACGTTATGATTATGAAGGTTAATTTTTACACCAGAAGTTTTGCTTATGCTTTGAAACTACTAACCCTGTCGTAAATGCAATATAGATTAATTCCCTTAATTCCTTCATTTACCTAATAATAATTCAATGAATTCTCTGCATCTTCTAGAAATTTTAATAAGAGCGCGTTTCGTATAGTTCCTTTGGTCGCTGACCATTTTATGGAACACACTGAAACGTTTGCAATTTAGCAACGAATACGTCAATATACCGCTCTGAAACTCAACCTTAACGGACAGTGAAAGCTGTGTTATTTCGATTGCTTCAGGGTTACTTTTCAATGTTTTATTTTTAACCAAGGGTTAATTTGAGAAAAGTTTCAAACGAACGTTACGCTCGAGGTGATAAACACTTTGGGTTCATCCGATATAAGCAACAACAGAGAAGGGAAGTTTCGGAAGATGTTGAGTAACTTTTAACTTGAAGCATTTCTTGCCCTCTTTAATTTAATTGGATTTTTAGCGTAACCAGAAAGTATACAACTTCGCACGATAAATACCTAACCGCCCACATATACTAACTTGTCAGTGTAAAGTGTCAGAGGCGTTACCCTTAAAATACTTTTTGTGCAACTAGAATCAAGGCAGCCTTAATGAAGTATGCTTCCGATATTACATCGGGAATGTGATTTTTCCTTCCGTAAACTTATGATCCGCTAAAAAAGATTAATAAGAGAAAAATACCATAACGATCGCAAATACAACCCCGGCCATTGGTGTATCAGCCGAGTACCCACACCATTGAGCAGTGCTACTTTTTGCAAGCTACAGTGTAGGGGAGACCGGAGATAGTTGACTATAGGGGTAGGTAGACTCATTGATAGTTCAATGGGTAGACTAACTACCGAAAACTCTTCGACAGTGAATGAACTATGTCATCTGATCATAACCAAGCATTACATTTCGCGTCCCGCTCAGTTGTCTGAAGCGTCACATCGCGGTCGTGCGTTGTTTTCGAACACTGACATGTTTTTCATATTTCAATTACATAAGTAATATTTTGATATATTGTATTTTTTGATCTGATGCCTACTCGTTTTATGTAAATCATTTTTCTATTAGTCCTAGCATT
>NW_020439049.1:230067-231566 GCF_000699045.2 Agrilus planipennis | reverse complement strand
TACTTGTAACAAATAAACAAAGTAATTCAAAGTAAATATTGTTTTTTGTTACAACATTCCATTAGAAAATTTACTTGTTTACCTACCTACTGCTTCGAAAAGAACTCAAATCCCTACAGATATTTTAAAAGAAAGCTGGCAACATGGCTTGTGGTCAATTCGGGTGTTTATTTAAACACATGCAGGTAAGAAAATCTTTGTGCTCAATTTAGGCGCCTGTTTGAACTCAGTTCATGTTTCTTAATTGTTTTTGTGCTCAATTCAAGTGCACTGAGTGGGATAAATTGTAAATATCGCTTTAATATTTTTCCTCATTAACTTGAGGTAATTTATAGTGGATAAGTATTGAATGTATTTTCATATTAATGTTGAATTGATTGAATAAATGAATTGTCTAAAATGAGACATTAACTTGTCCAATTGAAATTTTTTAGAATGTAATGATGATTGATTTCGACTGTTTTGACTGATTTTTTACTGATGTTAAACTGTGACTGGTTGTGAACTGAACGACTTAAAAAAAATTAAACTTTTGACCATATTGCTACAAATGCTGCTGGAGGCTAATAGCTCTCTGACATACACCGTCGGGCAAAGCCGGATGGTAAGGCAGAAGCACCATTTCAGTCTACTATTAAACTCAACATCGAAAGTACTACAATAACATTTGAATACAATAACTGAAATATTTTAAGTTTGTGGCGGTGCCGATGATCTTCCAAGTAATATTTAAAGTGATCCCATTGTTACAAAAAGGTTTGCAAATTCCAACTATCAATATATAAGCATATGCATTTAAAAATTAAACCATTAAGGGATTTTTATACTATTTCGTTCTATTTTACTTTTCAACGAGAAACATTGTTTTTTTTAATAGAATCAGCAATACATATGTATGTAAAAATAAATCAAAAACACAATGTAGATTCGAAGTGATTTATTACCTAGCTATATTTTATTGTAGTAATTAAGCTTAAAACCATTTCTGGAAAGTAAACGAAGGTAAAGAGCGGGAGCTTCCTGCGAGAATTAATGCACAGTAATAAGTGGTGGGTAAATTGTGTAAGCACTTTTGTGACCAAAAATCTCAAGGGGAAACTTTAATGTACTTTCCCACAGGATGTAATGAGTTTCTTTGCAGTTTAACTGCTTTAGAAAATTACCTACTCTCTGATAACTTCAGAAAGGGAACAAAATTTGATAGAAACAGTTAGGTAGGTTTGATATATTCTCCATTTCAACCCCTTAGTTTGGATAATGTCAAGTAAAGTTCATATTTTATTTATGAAGAACCACCATCGACGTTTCGCTTCTATTCGGGAGGTTTTTTCAAGGTAGGTTCTTTAGTTACGTAAGAAAAAGCTCCAAGTAGTTGGTGTTTCTAACTGGTACATCATATTAAATGAATAAACATTGATTTAAACAGCACAGATATAAATAAAATAATAAATAATTAAATATTAAAACCTCTAGGTCATTCCGATTGGTAATTATATGTG
>NW_020439049.1:193294-228409 GCF_000699045.2 Agrilus planipennis | reverse complement strand
TTTTTTTTTTTAAATAAATTCCATTTAATTTTAGTTCATAAAATGCCGCGTACTTGTAAGAATTCTACAGACTAGTGTCAAGTGACAAAATTTTTCTGCCACCACTTCATATAAAGTTGGGACTCGTGAAAAACTGTGAAAGCTATGAACAAGGATGGTGCAGGCTTTAAATATCTCAAAATAAAAGTTCGAAGTTGAATAAAGCTGAAAAAAAAGCTTGAGTGGCTTTCGTGTGTCATAATTTTCTTGGTAATACAAAAACTAACAATTACCGACAAATCATTCGAGAGCGTCTTTCTGCTTATAAAGCTTTAGGATGCAATATGTCACTCAAAATTCATTTTTTTGGACTCTCATTTAGATTTCTTTCCGGAAAATCTCGGTAACATATCAGATGAGCATGATTAACGGTTTCATCAGGATATTATGGATATTGAAAGACGCTACAATGGAAATTGGTCAGAAGCAATGCTTGCTGATTTTTGTTGGTCGAATCGCTGAGAAACTTCGATGGAAACGATGAAAAGAAAAAAAAAACTACAAAATAACTTGAATTATACTGCCATAATGAGATAAATATACTGATATTTCTATCACTTATGACTATAAAATTATCATTTTTCGCTGTAAAACTTAGACCGTAGTCTTTTTTACTTTCTTTTAATTGTTGTTTCTTTGATAATATCGTTTTTTAATTAAATAGGCAATGTATTTAAAAACTATGTGCTATATTTATTTGCATGTTAAATTCCATGTTATCATGCATGAAAACAATCAGGAGAGAAAAAAAAATTTTTGCAGACCAGTGCTATTAGACCCATTAGTAATATAAACAGAAACATTGGAAAAAGTAAAACAGAGAACGCTGTGGAAGTCAATAACGGTGCGAGACATAGGATCGTAGGACATCCACTAAAAATGGAGGGCTACTTAGTTAGTTAGTTAGATTAGATTACTGTACCAATTCATTAGCTCGGTTTATCAGTAGCAATCGCTAAAAAATTTTCAAGCCCATTACATTCGTCATGTTAAACTTATTTGAACGCCAATGCCGGCTTCGAAGTAAGTTTCCATTTAAAAAGTACACTTCTGTTACAGTCTAACCAGGTTTTCCGCTTTCCGAATAGTCGCTCTCCAGAATAACTTAAAAGTCCGCAGATCTGAAAAATCCCGCGAGATTTTTATATAAAAATGCGACGTGCCTGACGTAATAATATTTCTCTTAGCATATACCTATCCTTCATCTTCGTGTAAAGAGATAATCATCATTTGAAATGAAAGAGTGGAAAAGTACTCATCTTTTATGAACGCATAATCCGAGAGCTATTTCAGAATACTCAACTCTTCTTGAATAAGATTCGATAGTTAAGCGTTTCAGAAAATTGCACATATGAATGACGCCTTTTGAATAATTTATTTTTCTGCAGAGCTCACCTTCATTTATACACAGAAACATGGTTTCTATTTGAGGTTATTTGAAAAGATCCAATAAAATCGTCTTTAAATAAAAACCAGTTATAGGTTATATCTATTGAGTCAAATGGGAGGGGCCTAAAAAACATGGCGCTGATAAAGGAAAATTTTTAATAGTCCATGCAATTGTGAATTTTTATGATGAATGATATAAAATGTGTAGTATTGACACAATATGCGACACGTTGCGTATGCAATGGAAAAGGATAACGCTTCCACAGCAAAATAAAGGCAACCGCGCATCATTAGCAGGAGCGCCACGATTATGTACAGTTTCGGCGGGAGATATGACGGGAATCAGATAGTACGTAATCCTAGAAATAAACAAAATCAATGATTATACTTTTTATGAGAGAAAATTGATTTATAAAAAATTAATAAAATTAAAAATTCAGATGTACACAATCCCTTCCTGAATATTATTTACCCAGTCTCATCCGATTCAAATAAAGCGTAAGCGATCTAAATCACTACATAGTAGGTATAAAACAAAGTCGCTTTCCCGCTGTCTGTCCCTATGTATGCTTAAATCTTTAAAACTACGCAACGGATTTTGATGCGGTTTTTATTAAAAGATAGAATGATTCAAGAGGAAGGTTTATATGTATAATACATGCATAATATAGTAGGGAAACACTGATAATTTTAGAGGTTTCTAATGTGATGTCGTAAATAAACACATTTTTTGCGCTTACATTGCAAACGCTGGCTGAACCCTACGAGATAGATCAAAATAATGTACTACAATATTGTACATCTTAAAAGGGTCTACAAAAAAGTCCGGGATGGTATATGTCTATCTCTTAGGGATAACCCACAATAACCATTTTTATCCTTTACTTTTTATGAGAAATAATGACTTATTTACGAAGCGATTGTAGGCAATACAGCATTAATTCTTATCCAATTAAGTACCTTAAATACATTGTGCATTTAATATAGATCAATATGGCCCTTTACAGCATGTAATTTAAATGAATATTTTCGAAGATATTACAGATTTAAAATGCAGGGACATAGCGGTTGCGGCGGTACCGGCCGGGAGGCCGGTTTGTATTGTCTAATGACAAAAAAACTGTGAATGTTGTATATAAAGACATTCTGTAGTATATTTAGTATGTTCAGGGGGTATCTTTTGAAGATTTCCCCTTTTCGATAATAATCTAAACAAAACAAAAATATATTTAGTATCAGCATTGCACCCGTGCGAAGCTGGGGCGGGTCACTAGTTACTGATAAATCCTTTATTGGGGCCTCTATAAATGGGACAAAAAATATTCAGAGTAAATGCTATAGAAACATACAGCAGTTAACGTATCGGCCCCATACTAACCAGTCAACGCTTTTCCAACACACACATAATTTTTGACTTATCTCGCCATGATGAAGGGAATTTCCCGAATTGTAGGATATTACAGCAAGAAGCGTGTCACAAGCAGCGCAACATATGATCTCGATTAGAGAATCATTAGTTGACCCGGATTATAGGAATTCGGATTACCACAGTTCTACATCAATTATAAAAAAATATCTTTTTAGAATTCACTCACCCTTTATAAAGTGTAGTAGGTACTCAGACGTTCTTTAGGTAGGTTCTGTTTCAGTGTTCTGTCTGCCTATTTTACAAAAGTAAAAAAGTATTATTAAAAATCATTTTTAAATTAAAAACACTAGCAAAAAAGACTTAAAACACATAACTTGCAGCTTTTACACAGTCACGCTACCGGAAAAGAAAAAACTAAAATACAAAAGTGGAAATGGAGAAAAGTGGTATTAGAACCATACGAACATTTTGCAAGAATGCTAAAAGACCGCTATTAATTTAAATAGTTCATTTCGTATTCACGTTGCGTCGGCAACTAGGAATGTTAAAATTACATCAGGTTTATTATTAATTCGTGTCCTAATGTGAGGCTTTTGTTTGCAGGATAACGAGCTTTGCATAGCGCTGGCATTTTCGCTGCAATATTCCCGACTGTGCGTGCAATTCTGGCTACTGGTAATGACAAACCACATGTTCAATCATTTCCGTACAAACCTCAATCTTGTAACTGCAGTCGAAAACAAACCCAACAACAGATTCATGTGGTAAGTAAATATTTGCTATTGTCATAGCAATCAGAAACTACTAGGAATTTCTGTTTTTTAAATGGGCAACTTCAAAGTCAATTACCTCATTTTCAGTCATGCCTTACATTATACAATACTAAATTTATAAAAATAAAAAAAAAACAATGTTCAAATTCTGTGACCTGGCCTTCTGCATAATAACAATGTATGCGGGTGTAACGTTTTGACTTCATTCTTTTATTTTTATTATGTGTTTTATTGATATAATGGCTTATGTTTGGCTGACTACCCTTGAGCTTATTCTTGATCGTAAGCGCTTGGGTCGGTGGATTTTCTTCTTCAATCCAATTGTACTTCATACTTTTTAAAGATATTGGATGAGAGTTCGCCTTATAACTCAGTTGATTTTCACCTTTAATCCTCGGATATATTCTTTGTTTCTATGGACTCCTAACGTTTACATTTAATTAATTGTCAATTACACTCCATGAAAAGCATTGTTTTTATCGAGTTAGGTAGTATCACTTGATGTAAAATAAACTTTGAAACTAATGGATTATGTCACCCTCTGTATTTTGATTCATATAAAGTTCATTGTCAGCATACTGTCAAAACTATCTGATGAGGGTCACGATTTTCAACTTGTCGATTCTTGGTGGCATACACATACCGTACTTCATACTAGATTGCTTAAAAAATTTGTTTTTTCCCTTCTTGTCTTTTATAACATTTTCTGCAAGGGAAGAAAAGTAGGGAAAGAGCGAATATAAAGATTGGTGACAAAAAATTAGAAGAAATGACTGATTTTAGATATCTAGGAAGTCAGATAAGTCAGGACGGTAGGAATAGTAGGGATATAAAACAGAGGATAACTCAGGGCCGAGTCGCCTTCATCAAAAAGAAAGCACCTCTATGATCGCGAACGGTTAATTTAGAAATTCTAAAAAGGCTGTTAAAGGTGTATGTTTGGAGCACGGTGCTGAACGGGTGCGAAACATGGGCGGTGAACGCTGCAAATGAATAGATTAGAAGCGTTCGAAATGTGGTGTTACAAGTGAATGATGAGGATACCGTGGATAGAGAAGGTTAGAAATGAGGTGGTATTAGAAAGAATAGGAGAACAGAGGATTCTATTGAAGTCATTAAGAAACAAGAGAGATAGGTTAGTAGGATACCTTCTCAGGGATGAAGGTCTAGTCAGAGACATACTAGAGACAGAAATGGAATAGAGGTAGACTTAGATTAGATTACTGTTAGCAAATAGTCAAGGATGTGGGCTGTTCTATTTTAAGGGAAATGCAAAGATTAGCTTAGGATAGGAAAGATTGGAGGTGCGTATCCAACCAGTCTTAGGACTTATGATGATGATAACATTTTCTAGAGGTATACACATACTGATTGTTAGCAAATTATTAACAGGCCGTTATCTAATCTCTATACAAATAAGGTAAAATATATTTACCGTACATATTGAAAATTCTTTCTAACTTCCCTGTATTTTTTCAAATAATCTTAACAGTACAAATCACTTAGGAATGTGATATAATTTGTTTTTTTGAAGAACAAAAGAAAATGAAAAATAAAATGTATCTGCTTTATGAAATTTTTCAGTATTAATAACTGCGAAAGTCGCAATTCATTGCTTGCTATTATAAGAGTTATTTATTTGAAATGTTCGCATAAAAATTTAATACTGATGGTAGTGAAAATATTTGTTCTAGAGTTCATAATTGTTTTTTCTTTGTTGTAAGGTATTCCATCATCGGCTGGGGAGTTCCTGCAATGTTCCTTGGAATAGGAATTTATCTGCATTATGAGTTTGTCGACGAAAATCTCATCGAATTAAAACATCAAAACTGCTGGTAAATATAAACAACCCAAATATCTAATAAATATCGCAACAAACATCTTTTAAAATGAAAAATTGTATCAAATTCCGAACAAACAACAATCGTTGCTTTGGTAAATGAGGCTTTTACATTCGCGATGTAACATCATGGAATTTCATTTTAAATGAAGAATAACGCAGAAAAATAAGTTAAAACCGTTGCAAAGTAAAATTAATAATCAATAATATAAATATTCCTAGGACAAACCTACAGAACCTAAAGATAACCAAAAGTACAAAGTACAAAACGTATGACTTTTTGTTATCTGTATACAATAATAATGCTCCTTCTTTGAATTAAAAAGTTGACGTGAGATTTTGGACAATTTTAAAAACGAACTTTTCAACTTCTTTGTGCTTTACGGATCTTTTATAAACAAAATAAGAAAAAGAAGCTCAGGTTTGAATTATCAATTAAAAAATATAAAATATGATTTAATTAAGTCCCTTTGTTTTTAAATTAATGAGATCCACTTATATTAAGCAAATGTTTTGTATGTCCGAAAGTTCATCGTTTTCGAGAAAAACAGGTAAATTCAACTCCGGCCCTGGTAAGGAAATGCGGCCCGCAACGCTACACTCAATCAACTGGTGTTCTGTATTTTTTCCGGGTTGACTTCTGATTGTAAATTATTATGATTTTCTTAAAAATGGTTTTTGCCCTTAACCATATTGCCAAACGCACCCTCCAATTGTTTATTGCATCTAGTTTATATACTCCAAAGAGTTCGGCACTTATTTCTGATACACCCTGTATAATAACAGAATTCAATTAAATCAATATCTTACTCGTTATACAAGATAGCCTGAAAATTGTGCGTTACTCTAATCCATAATTTTATTTTTTACCTCGTGTCCATAAGAACATTTGAACAGAAAGTCATAAAGCACGTCATACTCCAATTGCAGCCAGTTTAACCGAATTTAATATACCAGTGCACACAATTAAATGCTTTTCATTACGATTAGTGTGTAGGATCTGAAAAGGGCAGAACCGAAGTACTCGCCCTGGATGCCCTTTATAAAGCCCGGACATGATTCAAAGCCATTATTTTAATGGAATAAGTTGACCTAAATTAACTGTGAATATTCAAGTTTATGCATTCCGGATGAGTTCAAGAGTTTTCTTCTTGTTGTAAACTAATTCAAAGATCCGCCTTTTAACTTCTACTAGACGTTCCTTCATTTGAAATTTCCATCACGGCTAAATATGTGCCAAAGCAGATCACGTATAAGGGTAAGGGAGTAAAACTTCATGTTCATAGCATACAGGAGTAGAAATGAAAAAGGAATATGCTTAACTTGCATTCTATTTTATTCTACTTAAGAGGGTCTTAAGAAGGTGTATATGTATGGTATTCAGTGCGGTTCAGAAAAAAAGTGGATAAATTTCTAGATCAATGGAAGTAATTTAGTAATGTACCTATAATAAATTTATAAGCTACTATTATTGTCTCTTTGTTTCGATAAAAATAAAATCAGAATTTTATGAGAAATTATTGGGACGAATGCGATACTAATCTAACAGAAAAGGCCGTTAAACAAAACAACAAACAAGAGACGAAAATAATTTCCTAAAATATTTACCTTGTGTTAAAAGTAGGCATTATTGATAAAATCTATCATGAAAACGGCTTCACGTAAGAAGCTACATCCTAGACAAAAATTTTCAGTCTCTCAGAGTTTTTCAGCGTCTCTGAGAGCGTCTCTCACAGTCTCTCAGTTATTGCCTAGGTGTTTTTATGGATCTCCCACAGTCTCTGTATGAGTGGCTCGATCGGTAAAATTGTTAATTCAGAGATTCGAATCTCTCACAGAGAGATTGAATGAATAAAACTGAAAAATTGAGACACTCGAGTCTCTCGTAGAAAGATTAGGATCTCTGAAATATGTTAAACTTAGAAAATTTTAACCATGTCTAACGAGACACCACTTATTGAGAGATTGGAGTCTCTCGTTCAGAGATTCGAATCTCTCGTTCAGAGACTGGATACGAAATGAGGATATCTCTATGAGCAACTCGAGTCTCTCGTTCAGAGACGCTAAACAGTTTTTTTACAGTCTCTCGACAGTCTCCCTCAACGACACCAGAGAGACTCGGTGAGAGACGGAGACTCGAGTCTCGCTTTCGGAGACTCTGAGAGACTGAACATTTTTATCTCGGGCACAAATTATAGAACATTAAAAAATAGTCTCTGATGAAAGCAAAAGCAAGTAATTTGCTCACACACCGGTTGACGCAGTAAGAATGAGCATAACAAATGATTGATCCGTTCAGTCGTTAGCTTTGCATTGGAGGTAGGGAAAGTCGTATTTCGAGCGTCCTCAAAACAATGTTATACCTAACAATTGAGCAAGTGCTTAAATTTGCTCCCGATCTGCAACTAACCTACTGACAAATTGTGCACACCGTCGCAAAAATAATTCCGTCGCTGTTTCAGTGTGTCATGCGTCTTCGCGACTAATATATGATGAAAGAATTGTAGTGGAAAACGTCTGACACCTTAGGAAGCAAACAATTATTTCACTAGAGCCCAACTGACTCCAGTGTAAAGGCCATCGTGTGTTAAAGTTGCTTCCTGAAACAGCATCAGTTCACCTACTGGTCGCGAAAGCCTTTACCAATTTGTCAGCTGAGCCCGTCCAAATCACATTAAGTGGTGGCTGTGGTAATAAAGCTTTCAAAAGATTTATAAGCTACGTCTACACTACATTACCAAAGGTGCGATTATAGTGATGCATTGAAGATAGGTCTGAGGTGATTGCCGAGGGTAGATGTACGAGGAATTGAATTTCCACGAGTTACGTATATTCGATTTTTTTGTGGCGTTGTGTTGGTACTCATGTCTCTCAGTTATATCGACAAGTTCGGCCATGTTGAATGTTCAGTTAATTTTTGACGGCTGATTTACTTGCACGTGTATTGGCTCGTCTTCGATTTTTGCCTATTCCAAAAAATGGATCAAAGAATCTATATCAAATTTTGTGTGATAAATAAAATTAAGTGTACGAGCGCATTTCGAATGTTGACTGTGGCATATGGTAAAGCTACCCTGGACCGAAGCAACGTTTATCGGTGGTACAAAATGTTCTCAGAGGGCCGAGAAGATTAGAGATCACATCAACAACGGACGAAAACATTGATGAAGTGGCCAATCGTCGAATCATCGTTAGAAGAGTTGCTAAGGACCTAAACATATCGATTGGCACCTGCCATTCGATTTTTACCAATGATTTGGGCATGAAACGGGTCGCTCGAAATTCGTACCAAAATTGCTCAATTTAGACTAAAAACAGCATCGTATTAGATTGCTAAGTAGCTATTGGCCTCTGTCCGCGACGACCCAAATTTGGTCCAGAGGGTCATCACTTATGACGTGGAAACCAAAGCTCAATCATATCAATGGAAGCTGCCGTACCACCGAAAAGAGCACGCTAAGTCAGGTCGAATGTGAAGGTTTTCCTTACAATTTTCTTCAATTGTAAGGGCGTGGTGCATCATGAATTCATGCCACAGGGTACGACGGTCTATAAGGAATATTATCTGCAAGTTATGCGCAATCTGCGATCGGAACAAACGTGGTAAATGTAATCATTAGTCGCTTGTATTGCAAGCTTAAAAGGGACCATCCTGATAAGTTTTGGCAGCATTTCTAAATGTCAGTGTCAACGTTTGATCATATGTTATATGCCGATAGTCATCGATCGCTTTGGTCATCTCTATCTGAAACAAAGTAGCGGTACAAATAAAGGATTGTAGCGCAGTTTACATAGCGATAGCCTGCTTCTGAGCAAACACACGTGTTGATAGTTGATATGGAAGGGCTTATGCGCTTATAGTGGAGCGGATATGATAACGGCAAGGAAGGCGGTGTCTACTATAATCGCAGCCTTAGTGGCGGTATGAAGAGACAATAATCCTTACTGATTGCGAGTCTATTTTTGTATTTGAAAACACCCCTGTAAGAGTTTTGGAGGCACAAGTCGTTAACAAAATACAAAACATGTTTAAAATTAAGAATATGTTTGGTGATCCGAAAGTCCATCGTTGTCGAGAAAAACGTTTGTGAATGTACAGAGAAAGGCCAGTCCGAGCCTGATAGGATCACACAGGTAACTACAACAATTTAACGACGAATTCGACCAGCTGATCATCGGCAGCATCCGTGTTGGATTTGTTTTGTATTTTTGTACTCATGCATTGTTTGTTATTTGTTAGATTAGGTCTACAGTAGCTGTTTCTTCTTTTAATGCTGTTAACTTGTATGTATGTATTCAGTAGAATTGGTGGTAGATAGGTCAACGTGCCATTATCATAGGTCAATAACAATCTCAAAGCTGGTGNATTTGCCTTAAATTGATAAAATTACAACTACCTGTCTGTAGGCTATTAATTAACCTATAGATGTTTAACGTTAACGTTAATTTTATTTTTCTTTGTTGAGATGTACTTTAAATAATGCTGCAAACAATCAGCGATGAGCAAAACTGTTATTAATTTAATTTTTATCATAATGGGCGCCTAAAAGCCCCTTTCTTGTCCCTTAATCATGCTTCTTTACTCACCGTGCGATTGTCTATTACATCTAGTTGCTCGCCACCTATTTCAGAAGCACCTTATATATAACAGTTTTGAAATTATACCTACATATATGAAGAGTTTTTGATACTGCATAAAGATCGCTTTACAAGATACCGTGCACGAGATACTAATGAGTCCTTCGGGCATGAAGCCATTCTTTTACCTTTACCGTTACTCATATCTCTTATCTAATAACATTTCTACCCGCCTTTCGTTCTCATTCTCATTCCATTTTCCTGTTAACAGACGCGCTAATTTGCAGAATAATATGACTAGAAATAATCACTCGTGCGTTCATTTAATGCGATCTCTCGTAGTGCGGTAGCGGTGTTCATTTAATGCGATTTCGTGTAGTGAACTCCCGTCCCGGGTCGTTACAAACGGCCAGGCAGTCACTCGTCTTCAATCAACTGCTTACTAGACTACGTTACATACGTACGTAGATGCCTATTTCCGGCACGTATTTTACGAAAGTCGCAATTCATTGCTTGCTATTATAAGAGTTATTTATTTGAAATGTTCGCATAAAAATTTAATACTGATGGTAGTGAAAATATTTGTTCTAGAGTTCATAATTGTTTTTTCTTTGTTGTCAGGTATTCCATCATCGGCTGGGGAGTTCCTGCAATGTTCCTTGGAATAGGAATTTATCTGCATTATGAGTTTGTCGACGAAAATCTCATCGAATTAAAACATCAAAACTGCTGGTAAATATAAACAACCCAAATATCTAACAACACACACATAATTTTTGACTTATCTCGCCATGATGAAGGGAATTTCCCGAATTGTAGGATATTACAGCAAGAAGCGTGTCACAAGCAGCGCAACATATGATCTCGATTAGAGAATCATTAGTTGACCCGGATTATAGGAATTCGGATTACCACAGTTCTACATCAATTATAAAAAAATATCTTTTTAGAATTCACTCACCCTTTGTAAAGTGTAGTAGGTACCCAGACGCCCTCTAGGTTGGTTCTGTTCCAGTGTTCTGTTTGCCTATTTTACAAAAGTAAAAAAGTATTACTAAAAATCATTATTACATTAAAAAAAATAGCAAAAAAGACTTAAAACACATAACTTGCAGCTTTTACACAGTCACGCTACCGGAAAAGAAAAAACTAAAATACAAAAGTGGAAATGGAGAAAAGTGGTATTAGAACCATACGAACATTTTGCAAGAATGCTAAAAGACCGCTATTAATTTAAATAGTTCATTTCGTATTCACGTTGCGTCGGCAACTAGGAATGTTAAAATTACATCAGGTTTATTATTAATTCGTGTCCTAATGTGAGGCTTTTGTTTGCAGGATAACGAGCTTTGCATAGCGCTGGCATTTTCGCTGCAATATTCCCGACTGTGCGTGCAATTCTGGCTACTGGTAATGACAAACCACATGTTCAATCATTTCCGTACAAACCTCAATCTTGTAACTGCAGTCGAAAACAAACCCAACAACAGATTCATGTGGTAAGTAAATATTTGCTATTGTCATAGCAATCAGAAACTACTAGGAATTTCTGTTTTTTAAATGGGCAACTTCAAAGTCAATTACCTCATTTTCAGTCATGCCTTACATTATACAATACTAAATTTATAAAAATAAAAAAAAAACAATGTTCAAATTCTGTGACCTGGCCTTCTGCATAATAACAATGTATGCGGGTGTAACGTTTTGACTTCATTCTTTTATTTTTATTATGTGTTTTATTGATATAATGGCTTATGTTTGGCTGACTACCCTTGAGCTTATTCTTGATCGNATTCAATATCGATAATGAATATACAAAATTTTACAGTGTTTTTCTTTATTATATCAAATTAGTTTTGATATCTAGCTGAATTATAACAGGTACAAATTCGATTCAATCTTATCTGAAACCGAGATTTCTTACATTTAAAACTTTTTCAATGTTTCCTATAGGTATACGGATGGATGATAACTAAAGCAGCAAGACTAGTGAACTTTTCCGAAGAACTTTTAGCATCGAAATATTGTTTTAATTCGTTGACTTGCATCGGTCTTATTTCATTTCATTTCCGAAAGCTGTTCTCCAACTTTCTTTATCTCCATCTCTCATTTCGCATTCCAGATCGCACTCGTGCTGGTCTTTACGAACATTGTGTCCGTGTTGGCAAAGTTCTTCCATTCGGAATGGCTCTGGCTTCTCTACAACTTCGTTCAAAGTCTACAGGGCATTATCATTTCAGTCTTGGTTACGTGCAATTGTCGCATTATAAAGATCTATTCGCGTTCATTCAGCAAGAGACCAGCAAAATGCATCGCCACCTCTAGAACTAACATAGCGTCGGAAGCCCAAAAACTTCTCAAGATGAGTTCGTCCATATCAAAGTCGTCGAGCTTACAACTTCTTACTTTAGAAGCGTCACCTTACGCCGTCTAATCCAGACGTTTGAAAAGGCGTGAAAAGATTCATTACTTACTAGCGAAAAGTTGTACGGATTTTTCTTTTGAAATACTGTTGTATACCTTCCGATTACTTGCAAATTTTGAAGTTAATCCCTGTTTTAAAAATTCATATTAAGAATAATTTTATAAACTCGTTTATACAAACTTGTTATATTAAGCAAAAATTGCAAAAAAAAAACTTGACAAAACAGCTTGACTGCATCTCAAAGCTGGCTGAATGATCACGTATTTGTTCGTAGGTAATACATCTTCTGTTCGATATTAATTATAACAAATGAATAATAATGCACATAAAAAAACTATGTCACAAGATGATGATAAAACCTTAAGTCAAAAAATTATTAGAAACTCTTGAAAAGCGTTTCGTTCTCCAGGTTAACATCTACAAAAGAGAAACACCACCTACACTTACCGTTAATTATTTTTGATAGTAAAAAACAAACCCTCTTTACTTGATAAAAAGTAATCTCAAAAAGGTGTGATCAAGAATATGTAGCCCGAGCTAAAGAACGTTTTAAAAATGGTGCATTTTTCAACCTAATAGGAGTTCATTCCTCATAATTTGTGTTTAATATTGTACAACAAATATTTTCCGAGCATCTATTTCTTAATACATAGGTGCTAAAGTTTCAGGAAAAATACAGCAGGAATTTCAAATTTCATTTCATTTTCTGAAACCTTTGGATAAGATTTAAACGGTTGACTTTTCGCTAGTACAGGAGAGTAAAAACATTAATAAAACGCGAAATTATTGTTACATGTGTACATGTTCTTGTAAGTTAATGTATAAATCACTTTATGTATTTAAAGGTTGTAAAGAAGCATAAGCTGATATAGATTTGTAAAAAAACAACACAAAATATCATCCAATTCTGTAAATAAATTGCATCTGTGTTTATTAATGTGTTTGATAATCTTATAGCGCCCTTTAGTACAAATCGTAAATCTTGAAACACATTTAAAACACTTTACAACCCTCATTGCTTCTTTACTTATCGTATCCAAACTAACGAGAAGCAATGGAACATGTAAGAAGTTAAGTTATCATTAAAAAATTCAAGAGAACAAATCTCCAAAACATTTAAGGTAAGTGCCAAAATGTTAAAGGTACTTCATTTTCAGAGTATTAACTATTTACTAATGTAATGTAACATTTTGTCACAGGTAGGTACCTTTTTAAGTCGCCTAATGTAATCACTTTTTCTTCTTCAGGTTATTAGACCTTTATAATCCACCCTAAAAGAAGCTTTAACAACATAAAGCGAAACGTCGGTGTGATTATATACCAAATGAAACATTTTTTACCTCTAAAATTGCTTAAATAGTACTACTGATAAATATTAGGAGAAGAAATACGAAGATGAGATTTCATTTTTTAATAAGTAATAATAACGCTTGGAGAAGTTTCACTAAATATTATTACGAACTCGATGTACATTTCGACTTCTTAGGGCTTCTTCAAGAGTATTAGGTAGTATTACCTTAGGATCTAGGAGGGGCTTGTTACCGAACTCTAATGATCAACTAAGCTAATACTACCTAAGCGCCCTGGTACTTACGAAAAGTGTTGTAACCAAAATTTTACTACTTAATAATACTCCTGAAGATGCCCTAAGAAGGCGAAATGTACATCTAGTTCGTAATAAAATTTAGTGAAACTTCTCCGAGTGTCTTTTTATTATTACTTATTACTAGTTTTCCCCCCCTATCAATCACTGTGAGCGCTTAAAACTGTTAGCACCATTGCTTCGACTGGTCGAAATTCACTTTTGTGAACTATACTATGACGTAGTGTCGGCCATCATTCTTTTCTAATTGTTGCTGTTGTCGGCCATCATTTTTTTTTTAATTGTTGTCGCATTGTCACTGATGTCGGCCATTACGGTTTTTTAATAGATGTATAGTAATCAATGATTAAAATTTAAAGGAATTATGTATTTGTAAATAGGTATGCAACACATCGTACACTTCAGCATAAGAAATTGTTGATACTAACTGCGTAAAGCCACTTTGCCCAGTCCTGACAGCACTCATAATTTCTTTTATATACAATATTATAATGAGTTTCCGGCCAAATATTTTATTAGGTCCTACATATAAGCAAATAAACTTATCTGTCCTAATACTGTATGAAGATGTAGATAAATAGAAATACTTTGAAACATAAATTGGAAAAAGGCAGTTATTCTTAACGTGGAAAAGAGTGACATGATCCAGTAATGAAAATCACATAAGCAGAAAAAAAAATTTATGTTTAGAACTTTTAAAATCCATAAGAAACCCTTATGATGTTATTCATCAAACAAATAATTGAAGATGCTTTTTAATATGTTAAAAAAAAAAAACAAATCCCAATACGGAATTCAAATTAAAACGGGCCGTACCTGAACAGCTTATAATTTAACAAAGTAAAAAGCAAAAATAAAATGTTACGGATTGAAAAAAAATGAGTCAGAATATATTTTATTTTGTAAAGCCTTTTATATTCCTCTCTTTTTTAAAAATGAACATCATTTACAACAATTTTCGAACAATGTTTTCTCTTAACAAAGAGCCCTAATAACCTTTAAGGATCTCAATATCTACACAAAAACAACTTTTCAAGTTAAGTTAAGAAATAAATCACAAAACCATCCTTTGACCTGCTCGTCATGCTACTTCCGACTTTTCTCTCCGCAATAGACGTCATCGTTAATTAATTAAAAGATATACACAAAACTTCCTTTGTAAATTGGGCCGTTAAAAAGCCGTCTCATAATAATTAGCGCGTCAGTCTCGGATCCACTGATGAGTTCCGTTTAATTTTATTTAGCCTAACAGTTTACCAATTAAAAAAAATTAAAAGAAAGAGAAGATACAATAAAAAGTGCGAAGAACCTTAATTACCAAAGACTTTTGCCGCTACAAAGAATCAATGAAAATCCATAAAAATTCCATTACAAGATCGTCCCACGTCATTCAATGTCCCATTAGTTTAAGTGCTTCCCGCTTTTGTCATCCATTAAATTTTCTATATTTTAAAAGAGCTTTTCGAAAATAAGCTAAGGGAGAAATGTCAGTGCGTCTAATGCGCTGACTGCTTCAGAAGCTACACGTGGCAATGTATTTCATTTTATACAGGGTGCAACAGAAAGTAGTGCCGAACTTGCAGGAGGTGATAGAGAACTATAAAACGAGAAAATTAAGCAAATGTTTGTATGTCCGAAAGTTCATCTTTTCGAAGAAAACGTAGTTGAAAGTGCAGATAAATTCAATACCGACCTTGGTAGAGAAATACGGCCCGCAACGCTGCACTCAATACTCAACATACCAGCATCAGTGTATTCTTTTGCTCATGTATTATTTATTTGCTAGATTATATTGAGTATGATTCAGCTAAACTGTAGAAACCGTTTATTCTTTTAAAGTTTAAACCATGCATGGGGTAACTAATCTGCAGTTCAATGAACTAATTAACCAATGCAACATCAATTATTAGTACTGTAGAACAGTTGTTTATTACAATAACGTGACATTAAACGTATTTACGGGTTTGAACCATATCGCTGCTGTAAGGACAATAAAATCCTAGATTTCACGGAAGAGAATCCCCAAAGTAGTACAAGAATCCTTATCATTTGCAGCGAGTCCAAGCTTTGCTTGAAACTAATTTTCAGTCGCAAGTGTATTTGTGTTAGTGGTTTCCAAAGAAAAATGCTGCATAGATTAATTTTTTCCATATCGGGGTGTAAATCTTCTTCATGCGGGACTAAATTTTTAATTTTCATAATAATCACTATTGGTGCGACGCAAATTCGCTTGTCGCAATTTTAAGATTTTGGTTTAGTTACAACCACCCTTAAAAATGTTTACTTAACTTACATAATAACGAAAAACCTACTTTTAGTTGAGCTGGAACTTTTAAAGCAAGACAATTTTACGTTAGTGAAGGACATTTAATAAGGAAGCAAACAGTTTTACTTTACAGCCAGGATCTATTTAAATCCTTTTTATCAAATAAGAGGGTTTTATGGAAGAGCAATTCTCCGTCATTGTTTATTACGTTAAAAGGGTTTTAATTAAACCCCAATGGAATTTAGTCCTTTTTTAAGAACCAATATCGTCTTCATTGTGGTCGAGGGAATTGTCATTTTAATAATTTAGAAGTGGATCATCCGACACAACTAATAAACCAAAAAGGGAAACCATTAAAAACTGTATCTGCAGTTAATAAAAAGAAGGAAAGTGTTTTTATTCAATCCACCCATTTCTGTATTGAATTACATGTATCTACAATAATAATTCTTGTTATTTCAATTATAAAATAGGGTACGACTATTTCGTTAAATGATTTTGAAAAAGAATTTTTTCTTACAGTTAGGTAATTAAGCCATTTGAATAAATATTTGGTGGATGCGCCGAACACCAAATTCTTTATTTTTAATTTTAACGAAAAATTCTAATTTATGAAGAAACGCAAATAATAATTAATTAATTATGAACCGATGTCATTGATAAATAACTGTATGGATACAAAGCCTAATAAAAGGTGTATTTCGTAAATACAAACATCTTGTCGTGAACGAATGCCGCAAACGATCGATACTGACGGTACCTTTGGTTCGCCCGAAATTCAGCAGTCGTAGGTAGGTCATAAATAATACAGTGGACAAGATTGGTCTAACAAATGGAATTCAAAATATTTCACGACCACATAAGTACGAGAACAGCATCCGACGAGCCTAAGAGTCAATACTTACAATAGAATTGATACAAATAAGAAAACTAAACAAAATAATAAACCTGATTGGTATCAATTAACCAAAAAGAGAATGCAAGCTGTGTATATTGCGGTTTTTCTGTTTAAATAAATGAGCCTTATTAGTTACAAACTCCTTTGTTTGATATTATTCTTACTCTTCGAAATATTTTTCATTCAATTTCAACCAATATCAAAATGACCAAATTGCCTGTGTATATTTACAATCAACGGTAATAAACCGGTAACATTGACATTAAAATGTTCCAATATATTATTTTATTTATCAAAGACCTACCTAGGGCATAAACAAAAATTGGTTTGCATTTAGAGCTTGATTACGACTGAATATTTGCAATTAAATCGGAAAAGGTAGCCAATTAACTTTCAATTAGCTTGTATTTATGGCAACGGTAAGCATAAATTAGGACGGCCATTGATGTTCGACTGTTCTCGAAACAAATTACATTCCGCACCATCATAGCTTACTTTATATGAAACATTCATTATTCTCTATTAGTACGCACGTATTATCATTATCGTATTCCTGAAAGATTCCGTGTGCCTCATCAACGTAGTCTGTGCTAAACAATTCGATCAATACTGACTGAACTGCAAAATTGCATGGAAATCATTTCGTATATATACGAGGGTGGATTGATAAGTTTCCGGCCTAACCAAGAGATGACGCCACTAGGCCTACCTTGAGGTGACATTCTATAGTACCATCCTTGGATAGCTTGTAGCTATAGTTNCACAAATAGAATGGAACACCGCTATGAGAAATGTATCAGCCTTGGAGGAGATTATGTTGAGAAATAAAAAAAAAAAATTTTTAAAAACCTTGTTTTTCTTGGTCAGGCCGGAAACTTATCAATCCACCCTCGTACCTTACATATTAACCCCATTGAAGTTGTCATGAAAAAATTAACATGATTAGCCGTAAATTAATCGCAAACTAGCCGTGAAAGTCAAAAATTACTCACTACCCGTGAAATCCGAAAACAGAAAACTTCGTTTAAAGTAAACATGCAAAAATGCAAAAGTTGCAAAATCGATTAGGAGTAAGTATCGTTAAAAAACCCGGAGTCTTAAATAATCGCAAACGTACTGATGCTGGATAGTCTTAGTCGATAACTGTTCTTAGTTATCGATTATCGATAACAAAAATATATCGATAATCATCAATAACTGTCAATGTATCGATTGAGGTTTGATTATTTTGCTTGTTTCCAAGAACATTCACCCTAATACATGCATTTTTATGATAGGTAGATACCATACTTATTAAATACAGTGTAAACTCTATATAACGACACTTAAGGAAAGTACTGCTTAATGATTTATAATGCCGCACTGTTGTCGTTAAATAGAGTGAGCGTGACGCTATATAGAGTGTAATATTGTATAGAAAACAATGTAAACTAACCAAAGTCAAGCAATTTCGACGTTTTAAGGAGTTTGCCGTTAAATCGAGTGACGTTATAAAGAGTTTACACTGTAATTAGAAACATCAATTCTTTATAAACTTCTTGAAAAGATTATTTGTATCAATAATAGAATCCCAGGAGCACTGAGTTATATTTTTAAAACATAGACACTTAAACAGAGTTTGTAGATTAAATTTGCTTTTTGATGGACAAATATTTTTAAGGAAACCTTGAAGACTGACACAAAAAATACTCCAAATTGTACATACTTTATTTTGGTTTTGTTTAATAGTTTAATTTTCTAAATAACTTCAATATTTATGGTCATATACGACGTTGAAGGGGTAGGTAGTTAAATCTAAATTTATATATTATATATTTAACAAATGTGCCTAATAAGAAGGTGTCAGAACCGACTGTTAATGATTTTAATGATTTATGCCACTTCTTATGTAGGTGGAAATGGGAAAACGACGGAGAATTGTCATCTATACGAGTTACATTAACACGGGTTTAATTTTAATTTGGTTCTGAGTAGAATTTATGAGGGTGGGTTTTCGAAGTTGAAGTAACTACATGGCAATTCCCTAGAAACTTTGCTAACATTTGCTAATTTAACATTCCAACAAGCTATTCTTAACAGCTGACAGATATTTGCTCTTACATTATCTATTTACACCTACTTATACATACGCATGTATATTAGGGTAATCTATCAAAAAAAGCCAAAATATGTTAATTTGACAGCTTGATTAAAGTTACACAGAATTTAAAATTTTTGGAAATATTTAAAATCATAAGTGACTTCTTAAAATATTAAATAAACACAGTTTCATGCGAAATAATAAAAAAATTGTTCCTGAACTGATACTGCCATGATTTGGATCTAAAGACCGTTGTCAGCAAGCTTCTTCAGAGGTCCTTCCACGTCCAGCGTTGGAGATGGAAAGGTCTTTGAAAAAGTTCGTCACTCGTGCTAGCAAAACGCCAAGTACAACATCAATTCACTTCATACTGATCGCAAAAACCTTTACCAATTTGTAAAAATTGTTCGTTTTTTTTTTACCTTTCTAAAGTATTCGGAATTTCTAAATACAGTGGTTTTCTAGTATAACGATAACTAACATACCAAGAAAATTAGAAACCGCTTGTTTTTACAAAATACATTACATTAAAAACACTTTTCATAAGTATTCATGATTAAATACAACATTAGACACTAAGTTCCTCTAACTGAAGATAACAAAAACTTAGTGGGTCTGTATTTTTGAAAATATTCATTTTTTTTCTATCTTAGGTTTTTGTTTAGATTAAGTACTTAATATTAAATTAGTTAAGTATAATGAAGACAGATTTATTACTAAGTCTGATTCAGTTTAGTTTCACATGATTATTATCAATCGTAATGATATGCAAAGAGAAAGCGAGAGTGTTTAATGAATTTCGTGCCCTTGCAATATATTATCATTACAAAACCGCCTTTAGAATATGTCCGACCATAAATTTCCAAGTTCCAAAGTCGTTACAAAGTTCTCGTGAGACTTGACTAGTATCAATAATTTCTAAACTTTATAATAGTTTACTACGTCCTAATTATGCTAAAACACGCGTACAGCAAAACTAATGGGATTAGAAATTTCTTGTCGCAATAGCTAATCAGTTTTATCCAAAAAAAATCTGTTACTACGTACGAATAATTCCGAATCCTGGTCCATTACTTATTCGGTTGCTTTTTACGATTTCGTTTCGAAAACATTAGAAGACGCTTTTGATGCCCGATAATCTACGTTCTTCCACTTGCACATCTTTAATAAATCACACGTTATAAGCGTTTATTTCCCAATCATACTCCCGGAAAATTGCTTTATGACCCTTGTTGAAAGCTTACATGATAGTTTATCTGAAACTTTAAGTAGTCTATGATTTTAACAATGGAACTTTAGATTCGCATTAATTACATAATGTTCAGTTCAGTTCACAAAGTGGTACTTATTCACCTGCAGGTCTCTCCATACTCTGTATAATCACAGCCAGTGATTTACCCTCACAGTAATATAAAAAGTCACGGATGCTTCCAATGTTATTCACAATTACTTAGTAATATGTAACTGAAAAAACACTGAGCTAAATATTTCACTGCGTAATCAGCATTTTTAACTAATTCATGACCTATTTTCAAGTAAGAAATCATTATTACAAAATAGTTCTTCCCCCTGACCCCGGCCATTTTTGTTGCTCCACTANGAATGTAATACTCATATTATATAGGGACGCAGGAATTTTTTTATTACCATCGCATTGAAAAAATACAAAACCTTTGATTTGGACGAAGTAATAGATATTTTTGCACCATTAAATAAAAACGCCGCATAGTTTTGCATTAAGCAAAGCGTCTTGAGTTATGTTATGTTGGATGAAAAGCAAACAATACTTCCGAATTGCTGTTAACTAATATATGTATAGGTGCCCATTTTTACAAAATTTATAATAAAACTGTAAATTAATTTTTAAATTTAATCCGATAATTTTGTCTTAAGGGAGGATTCTATCCATAAATATATACATGTAGTGACAGCAATCACATTTTTTTTTATACATAATATTAAAACATTATTATTTCTTATCATTGAAGTTGTGATGATGTTAACCAATTTTTCATCCTCAACGAGTCAAAAGAAGTATAACTTCAATAATAATTATTTGTTATATTGGGTATAATTAATAAGAACTAATTGATTTCTATTTCCGTTTGAAGAAGGATATACCTAATCAATTTTCTAAATCCATTATATTAGAAAAGCAGGTGCGCAACTTCGTCTTCGAAATCTGGAAGTGACCATTTTTCTTGTCAAACACTAACAATAACGATTTAAAATGACGTTCGTTTTCTGTTAGAGTTTCTCTTTATAATAAAAGAAAGACCTGAACTTCTCGCAACCAGCGAAAATTTAATGAATTTGAGAATTGATGTTGTTTGCGCGACTGGAATAACTACAAATGTAAGACAGAACTAAAACGAAATCGGAAGGAAAAGCAATTTTTTATTTTTTAATTGTTTATTTTTTGCACTGAATAGAAACGTAAACTGTAATCAATCAATCAATCTTTCTTATTCGAAAAAGGATTAAACAGCTTAGAGATTTTGAAGCCAAAGTCAAAGAATAAACCTTTAATTATGATTGACTATATTTTTCTATTTGAAATTTGTATAAAACTCAATTTAAGAAATCACGGCCTCCCCTACCCCATTTAGTCGCTATCTGCAGAAAGTGATTTAAATCGTTTTTTTTTTTTTAAGAAATATATTTCGTTAAGAACAAGTCGCACAAAAACTTATAGTAGCCTTTTTTGTAGCCACCTTTATTAATACATTTTTTCGGAACATTAAAATAAGACTGCCGTCAGCCCCTAAAACGTTGCAAAATTAAATGAAACAAAGGTATATATGTGGAAATTGTGCGACATTGTCAACACCAAAAAACACTTGTTTTCTGTTGCGAACAAATTAATTAATTTGATGAAAAATAAAGACCAGTGTAATTGTACCTATACCACGATACCTTTGAAAGCATAATTTTAAGGTTAAGTGCACTTCACAAGTCTTAAGATGCACCTCTCTATAACTAGGTTTTCTCGCACGCGTTACATCATCATCATCATAAGGTCGTCAGTCCTAAGACTGGTTGGACACGTACCTCCACTGTTTCCTATCCTGAGCTAAACTTTCGCATTTCCCTAAAACTAGAACAACCCAGATCCTTAACTATTTGCGAACAGTAATCTAATCTAAGTCTACCTCTACCCCTCCTAACTCCTGTTTCTGCCTCTAATATGTCTCTGACTAGACCTTCATGCCTGAGAAGGTGTCCTACCAACCTATCTCGCTTATTTCTTATTTACTTCCATAGAGTCCTCTGTTCTCAGAATTTTTTAAAAACAGCAAGAAAATACAGGTGAAATCAGAACGCAAATGAAAACTATAATGGAGACAATTCTCTATATTATGAAAAGCTATACAAGATATTTTCGACAAGCAAAAATGTTTGCGGTATCTTGTTGATAAGTTATATAAGTATATGAGATAACTTTAAGTATGGATTCTCAAAATCCACTTCTTTGAATTAAGACCATCAATCACGTAAAGAAGTATTCTTCTCGTCTTAATGCGCTTTTTTCGTTCATTCAACCGCAAAGTTATAGCTCTTTGGTTGTTTTTGGCCTGCTAACGACTAGAAACTGAGAGAGAAAAGGTTCACAAAAGTGTCTCTCCAAATCTGTATTTCATTCTCGCAATATCGTTACATCTCTATCGAATTGTTACAACATATCAATATAACAAAAGAAAATTGCTTCGACAGCTGATAAGGCAATGGCAAAACATGAAAATGAGGAAGTGTTTTCTAAATAAAAGTTCAGGCGTATTTTTTTACGGGAGATAAATTGAATAAATACAATGTAAACTATTAATGTTATGCATTTAAGTAGGTATCTTCCGGAGTATTTATTTATCTTAACATTTAGACCTACAGTCAGTGTTTCAGTTAAATTTCATTTAGTCGTACAAATAATTCGTTATTCAATAGTCTCCCAGTATAATGCGTACAGTTCAGCCCTCACAATAAGTTTAATAAAAAATCGCTCTCTACTATCGATTGATGCTGCAAGTTTAATAAAAGCCTTTTTGTAAGGACGTGTTTCGAATACAGAATCATTGTTGGAATTTTCTTCCCTTTAGTATCCGAGGAGTATTATTAGGCCATTACAATACACTAAATTTGATGGCAATCGATATTCCATGTCTCCTTTGTTTAAACTTTATGACTGTACGAATATTTTTCGGATTTTACTGATCTGCTATTTTTACAACCTAATTACGTACTTTTTCCGAAAGTAAAACATTTCAGATATATAGACTACCCACATTACTTACCAGACTACACAGATGTATAACCAAGTACGTATGTACCATTTATTATTATTGTTATAAAAATTAACTCAATTAAATAATTAAAAATGCATACACTCACTTTGATGGTGAGACAGATAGATCGGATTTTGCTCTTTTCGTCGTAATTTTCACATAAAGTTTTCGCGTATGAAAGTTAGGTTAACGTTTAACGGCACGGCATATCGGCAGCAAGTGAATGCAACTACGATTATTAAAATCGTATTAAGGTTTTAATAACAAACACACACAAAACACAATAATTAATCTCACTTATGATATTAATACCAACCCGGCTTTCATAACCACGAGAAACCGAAGCACGACCGACGCCAACCTGTACAATAACCGTTTCGTAAATGGGAAAATGCACGCAATATCCTGCAAAAAACTTGACTGAATGAGCGCGGGAAGTTTAAATATAGAAATGAATATTACGAAGAAACCGCGAAAGCTGAAAATGCTAACCACTTTATAACTTCATATTTTCGAAAGCTAAACATTATTTGTAGAGTTATAGCGCCTGTTTTGAATGTAAATATCGTACGTGGAGCAAAAAGTGCTATATTGTAATTTGGGGTTTTGTCCTGACGTAGCACGGAACGAAAATTCATGAAATTTTAAATAGTACATTGTGAAAGCTGGAATGCAAAAATGCAAGCAAAATATGCTCCATAATTTCGCTTGCATGATGTTAATATGTACACATATGTACAAAAAGGTACATAGATTTTTGTTTGTTACAATGAAGCGATAAAAAGCATTCTTGAAATAGCAAAGTTTGCAGTAACGAAACTGGCAGCATTTTCCCATGCTTTTCTCCATTCCACGACATAAACCTCGTCATAAAAGGGAAGATCAAAGATGTCTTCCCAAAGTAAGCCTTTCTTTTATATTTCATACGCAAGCTACGACATTTAACACAGACGCGGATACATAAGTTCTGAAACGGGTAAGTTTGAAGCTGGGGAACAGCAACGAAACTTTCCACTTTTATTCGCGGCACGGAGCAACTTTACTGAAAAGTGGTTTAAGATCCGACTTTTTATGAAAAACTGTAGGCGAATATTCAAAAATATGTTTCGTTGACATTTGTTCTTTATTCGACTTAAACTTGATTTCTTTTTTAAACTGAAACGTAAAAGACCACTTCGGTACGTATACAGTATTCATCAAGGAAGTCCTTGACTATATGTACTTAGCTTATTATAAAATATTATCAATTAAGTTTCACTTCCAGTGATAACTTTGTATTTCATTATATCATTTAAATTCTCAGTTAATTTAAAGATCAGTTTTCATCATCATCAATATCCTCAGGAAATCTTTGCATTTGAACAGTAGCCTAATCTAAGTTTACCTCTACTGCTCTTAACTCCTGTTTCTGCTTCTAATATGTTTCTAACTAGCCCTTCAGACCTAAGAAGTCCTACCAACCTATCTCGCCTATTTCTTATTGACTTTCATAGAGTCCTGTTCTCCTATTCTTTCTAATACCTCTTCATTTTTAACCTTCTCTATCCACGGTATCCTTCGAACGTTTCGAAAGTTTTCTTTTCCGCCGCGCTCAGCGTCTGTTTTGCACCTGTACAGCGTCGCGCTCCAGACAGATACCTTTAACAACCTATTTCGAATTTCTAAATGAACCGTTCACGAGCGTAGAAGTGACATCTTTTTGTTGAAGGCGACTCCATGCTGAGTTAACTGACTTTCTAGATACCGAAAATCTGTCAATGCGTTCTTTTTTTCGTCCTCTATCTTTATATTCGCTCTTTCCCTACCTTTTCTTCCCTGACATACCAGTATGTTTTTCTTTTATTTATTTTCATGCAATACTATTTAAGGCTATCTCTAACTCCTCTTCGTTAATGCTAATACTACTATGCCCTCTGCAAATTTATGGATACTAATCTCTTGCCCCTGCATATCTATCCCTAAAATTACCCTGCCTTTAATGATGTTTATCGCGTCGTCGATGTATAGATCAAAAAGTCCCTGTCTGGCTGGCTTCCTTCTTAATATTGACTTCGTTTTAAGTTGCCGCTCAAGCTCTATAACTTCCTGTTGCTCTTTATACAAACTATATATCACTCTTCTATCAGTGTATCTCATCCATATATTTTTATGTAAATTTAACATCTTGTCCTATTTAACATTGTCAAAAGCTTTTTATAAATTTACGAATCCTATGTACGCGCCACCCTCTTCTTTTATGTTTTTTTTTTTTTTAATAACGTCTCAAAGAAAAGTTTTGTTTCGTCAATGATAACGCAACCTTTTAACTAAATTTTTTCTGTAAGTTAACTATGTAACAACATTATACACGGCACTCAAAAGACTAATAATCTGAATATTGAAAACTTCAGTTGACAAATAGTTTCTTAGTTTAAATTGAACACTCTGTATATTTTCACATATTACTTTGTCATAAAAGTGGTTTTTATGTCACCATTCTGTAAGACACCTTTCACTTGCTGTATTACTCAACCCCCTTGCCATTTGCAATTTTGGGGGTAGTTTTTGTCGTGGTCACGGTGTCAAGAAAATCACTATAAATTTATATCATGAAACCTTCTCCTTCAAAACTAAATTTGTCTAAATGTCCAACCATTTTCGCATTACTTCTTCACGAACCGAAAAATTAGTTCTGTTTCGTATTCGTAGGCGCACCCTCTATATCTCGTTTAATCACAATCCTAATCAGAAAAGGTAGACACAAGCCGTGATATTAATTTTGCACAATATGTACGTTCCAGCTGTTTTGCAAGATAAGCTATTTCTCATGTATCGTAACCCAGACCCTAATTCAGAAATCTCAGCCAGTATGCTCTCTTGATTTCGAATAGACTACTACGATTTACATGTAAATTATCTTGAGGAATTATACAAAATATTATTGAAACCGTATTCCTAAATCCTCCCCCTTTATCTGTATTTGATTTAGACTTGATTTTATTGATATCTTAAGTATTTTATTCCTTTTTGTTCAATAAGTCAGTAATTAAATATTATATAAGGTCAGTATTAAAAACCATACGGTCAGTATCCTTTGGGGTCTTTTTATACCTACATTAGTGTTGTATTATCTATAAAGAATACATTTGTTGCAAATATAAATATTACTAAAAGTAATTAATTGTGTTTTAATGCGATTTATATATTTATTTTTCGTAAATTAATAGCTGTATTTGCTATTTTTTATTATAAAATAATTTAAGAAAAAGTGATTATAGAATTGCTTTTCGATCCAATTTATGAAAGCTTTTCTGTAACTTTTCTTTGAGATTGAATTAAATAATATTGATAGCCTGTCACAATCTTTCAGACTAAAAGGCTAATTTTGTAATCCGGCCTTTTATTTTCACAAAATAAATTGAAATGTATTAACCTCCTAAAATGTCAATAAACAAGGAAAAGTATTTTAATGTGCCCTACTGAATAATCTGTGAAAGTGAAACTCGATACGGAAACTTAAACTTTAAAACTGTTTTATTTTTATCAACTGATACTAATCAGTTCCTGTCTTAAAGCTTATAAAAACTTATAACATAATCAACCAATCAACAAAATGTATACTTAATAAAATGGAATAAAATCTGAGATTTCAATTTATCCCAGAATTTAATGGGTACTACTTTTTTGTTGTACGCGTGAAGTGTGTTGTCTGGAAATACAAAAATTAAAATTTTTACGGTTATGAAATGAAAAGATCTATTTTTACCTAGGGAATGTTAAAAATAAGGAATATTCAAATTTCTCATTTTATTTCGGATGTTTTAAGCAGAGATATTTTGTTTCTTAAATTACAGNGTGTTGTCTGGAAATACAAAAATTAAAATTTTTACGGTTATGAAATGAAAAGATCTATTTTTACCTAGGGAATGTTAAAAATAAGGAATATTCAAATTTCTCATTTTATTTCGGATGTTTTAAGCAGAGATATTTTGTTTCTTAAATTACAGTAGGTACATAAATAAGCTCGGGGTCGATTTGGAGTCCTGTATCTTAATAAATGAGGCGTGAGGGGTAGAAGGAGGAGAGAGGCTAGGAAAATTACATTACCCCCTGAAAGGGAGTGCAGAAGCAGGCATGACAAATCATGTGGATAGTTGACCATAGGGGAGATGCTGGATGATCAGAAAAACGTGTACCGGAGAAAACAATCGGGTAATTCTTTACATTAGTTGACATTGGAATTGAGACATGAAGTTTAGTCAGGTAGGTAGTACTCACCAAGTGAAGTAGTGTAGTAGTATTTACTAGAATTTTGTTTATTATTTGTTTAAAAATGAATGTGAGTGAGATACAGGCCCTTAAAGTTTTCTTAATCGGAGGAAATACCGGTAGGTACGGCCCTGGCTTCAGCCTTCCGTCAGCTGTTCCCGCCAAACATCGTTTGTCCTAAAACATATCTTCCTAACATTATTCTAATGTATCAACCCGCCTTCGGCGGGCAGGGGCATTAAACAAGCTCGAGTCTGTCATACATCTACCTAACTAAACAATGACGTCATCAATGCATATTTGGCGAGAACAGCTGACGAAGGGCTGCAGCCAGGGCCGTACCAATCGAAATTTCCTCCGATTAAATAACTTTAGGAGCCTGTATCTCAAGCTACATTGATTTCCGCACGGAATTAATGCTACCACACGATTCTACTTGGTCAGTACTACCTACCTAACAAAACTTCATGTCTCAATTCCAATGTCAACTAATGTAAAGAATTACCAACAATCGTAAATAAGAAAATGTTATAAGCATAAAAAATGTAATATAGTGTTATTGAAATTGTTATTATAAACCCTTACTCATCATCATCATCATAAGGTCGTCAGTCCTAAGAATGGTTAGACACGCACTTCCACTCTTTCCTATCCTGAGCTAAACTTCGCATTTCCCTAAAACTAGAACAACCCATTTTCCAATTTCCCTACTTGCCTCATTGTCTTAACATTCCACGCTCCGACTCGTGAAATATTGCACCTACCCCTATTGTATTTATTGATGACATCTCCCGAGGTAGTCCCTGCCCGGACATCCGAATAGGGGACTAGTTTACGTCCGGAGTGCGTTACCCCAGAGGACGTCATCATTTAATTTATGCAGTACATTTTACTCGAGATCATAATATGGTGATTTCCCGTTGCCTTCTACGTCGCAGTATTGTGCATCAGAGTGCCATACCGATCCTCGTGATCTCTGCCACCCTGAGTACTGAAAGAGCTGCTGCCCTCTTTCAGGGACTTGTCTTAGTCTGGTTTCTCTTTAACAACCCCTCCCCATTATGATATAACCTATGGTCCGGCTCCCTAAATCATCGAAACTCGCAAGCCGATTCACCCACTCTAGATTGTATAAGAGTTTCGTGAAGGTTCAAGTCCTGTCGGATCGGACCCTTAGAGAATAGAATGTAATACTCATATTATATAGGGACGCAGGAATTTTTTTATTACCATCGCATTGAAAAAATACAAAACCTTTGATTTGGACGAAGTAATAGATATTTTTGCACCATTAAATAAAAACGCCGCATAGTTTTGCATTAAGCAAAGCGTCTTGAGTTATGTTATGTTGGATGAAAAGCAAACAATACTTCCGAATTGCTGTTAACTAATATATGTATAGGTGCCCATTTTTACAAAATTTATAATAAAACTGTAAATTAATTTTTAAATTTAATCCGATAATTTTGTCTTAAGGGAGGATTCTATCCATAAATATATACATGTAGATTATAGAAGCGTATTAATCCTCGAAACAAATAGGCAAGGTAACCGGTTATAAGAAAAGCCCATTAAAAAGATTAAGACAAAGGCAAACAAAACCACTTGAAGAAAAGGATATGATTGTCGGGCTATTAAAATAAAACAGAATTAAATTGTACAATTTAGATAACCACGAGAGAAAAATCTGTACAAAAGACTATCAATTCATTGCTTTATTCATATTGTTGCAATATGTCCCTAGTTTTTATTAAGAAGCATCTTCTTGACCATATTTACCTTTTATTACATTTTTATATTATCATCTTTCGGAAAATTTAATTGAAAACTGAACAACACAACAACAAAGTTTTCTGTCCACATTTTTAATAATAAAAATCAGAAGTCGTATATAATGTACGGTACACAACGGAAAAATACTCAGATTGGACAAATAACCAAAACAAAGTAAAAAACATTCATTTACATAAACAATATTTAGTATTTATAACTATAAAATTCCTTTCACCGATGCTCTGCAACAACTTTAATACATTTTGGTAATTTTAGCTCGTTTAATAAGGAAGAAACTTATTTTAAATTTAAATAAAGGAAGAAAAATGAATCCTACATTACCAATGTACCTAGGATCGATAAATTGAAAAGAGCAACAACCCTAAACACTAAGAGAGATCTCCGTAGGCAAATAGTTCAAAGTACTAAAACAATTACGATTTTATTTTATTATTAATAAGAAAAAATAAACTTCTACCTTTCTATACAAGTCTAATAAAGTGCAGTCCAAAATATTCTTTTGGCAGTGGTTTATAAGGAATTTTCCTTCATTGGCAAATCGTTCGGATTGCCAAAAGAACAACAATATAGTTTATAGTCTTCAATAAATTAAAAAAGTAATGTGATTCACAACCGCACAAATATACAGGTTACCTACTCGCAGAAAACTTGTTTTCATAAACATGTACTATTTCAAGAAAAAACTTAAAAAAAACGAAAATACATGCATTCTTACTGTGACCTACGCAAATATGAAATACTTTAAATTGCATTTACCGCATGCTAGGTACTTTTATTAAAGAAAACCACTAGATTATAGTACATATTAAATTAAACATATATTTGTACAATTACATTGCATTTTAACGCCGTTAATTGCTTAGCATTTTTTAAATTTACGTGTTTTCGATAACAGTGCTGTAAAAATCGAATAATTTGATTTTATCACGTTCGGTAATTTTTAAGTCGAGAAGATACAGTGTTGTGAAAATGTAAATTAAAATGCACATTGCCATTGCCAAGACTAAAATAGTAAGAAGATACATAAGTTTACCAAACTAAAATTTTTTAATCGCTATTGTTTTTCTTTCTTGTAGGTCTTATGATATTATTGCATCCTAATCAATCGAAGCAATTGAAACTAGAAACGCGAGATAGATGGTGAAGTTTATTTTAGCAGATTCAACTCAAAATTTCTCCACAAAACAAGTAATATTTTTTTCTATTTCCTATTTTATTAATACTCTGTATGAATGGTTTTTAAACGCGGTGATGTTTTTTTTTTTACTTTTATATAATATTACCTACGAAATAAGAGTATAAAAAATAAGAAACCGTTTGCAACTTTTAAAAAGTTTGAAATTTTGAAAGTTCTCTCATCTCTCGGCTAAGTATTGAACTGCCGAGTTGAATAAGTTGCAATGTAATTTTCGTTTGTCATTCATTCATCATACCGTTAACAGATGACACTAAGATGATAGAGCATCCGTAGACAAAAGAGAGCATCCTAATTTCTCTGTTTATAAAGAATAGTTATAAAATAATTATTTGTTATTTCTTGCGACCATTAAATACCCATATTTTTTCCTAGATAAAATAATTATAAGGGCTGTTGTATCATCGCCCCTGTTTTCTATTAAGTTACACATTTCTATGATTACTACAACCTGTTGAATATTAATATCTCTATAGTTAGTGTGGGAACGTGACTTCAAATGTCAAGTCAACCTGCTGTTGAGTTTTTATATCGTTTTGTATTATGATTTGTAAGTAGTGAAAGTTAGTCGTTTCGTAAAATTTATAGTTAAATTTTTCCTGTATTGATATAAAAAAAATCCGTTTTCGTCTGCGTTCTACTGCTGGTGTCTAGAAAGGGTTTGAGTTAGTGTATTGTGCATGTGTATGTTTACAATTTTCGAAAATCTATATTATGAAAATAAACAAATATCGAGAACAACTTATTCTGTTTTGTGATACAAACCAAAGGATACTTATAAACTGTTCGTGAAAGGAGGTTATTGTGATTAAAATGCATTTTGCACGAAGAAATGTAAATTGATAGGTGCTGCTTTGTACTTGATAATTGCCCAGACAAGAAACCCTAAACAAAATGCCTAAGAAAAAATGAGCGATGAGGATAGCTTGGTCAGTATAATAATAACATTTGGTTGTTTTAGTTTCACTTGCTAATCATAAATTTAATCCTGGAAACTCAGTTTATTTATAAACTCTCAGCCATAAAATGGAACTGAAAATATGGCAGCAAAGTGTGGATACAATACGTTTTTATTTACCTAACTTGTTAACTTGTTATTACTATATTTAAACTTGTTTGCACGTTTTCAATTAATAACAACAAAAGCAAAATGAATAACTTAATGTGATAATGTCCACTTTGTGTCAGTGTGTCACAAACGAATAGGTATCTATTCATACACAATAAATCTTAAAGTACCTAGTATACCTTTATTAGAAACCGACACACTTAAATGAAAAAATGTTTCATTCATATTTTATTGTGGCACCAAAAAAACTTGATTTTATTTAGCTGTAGAGAATGTAAGATACTTGTCTACAAGTAGGTGGTCTAGAAAAAACATTTTTCCCACCAGAACATTTAATTGATTTTAAATAAATACCATAATTCAAATATTCCTATTAAAAATTTTACATTTTCTGTTATTACCTAGGTACCTGTTATACAAGGCATAATTTTAAAATTTAACAATGGGTGTTTTGAGTTATGCTGTTCATTCAAATTAAAGGAAACATGTATGTAATTAAAAAATACAAAAAGTCGACAGATGCTTAAAAAGTGGCATTTAATAAAAGAATAATTTGTAATTGTTCACAACATTAAAAAAAATCATTAAAATAATGAAAGAATAACTAGTACATATTTCCAATGACTACAGAAAATCAGCATCTTGTTTTCTTTGGTGCATTGCATTAATCAATAATATGCATTAGATGAAGATACTTTTATATAACTGTACATAAGTACAAATTAATAATCTGGATTCCCAGTTAAAGTACCTACAAACTACCAAACGAACCGTTACTGTATTATAGTGAATGTAATTAAAAAAAACTGTCGATTGCCTGATTATTCTTAAAAAGAGAAACTTATTATTTATATCGATACGATAGAAAAAATAGGGTACATTTTTTATTTAATAAAACTTTCTCCGATAAATTTTCAACTTGTAAGCATCTACGTCTGCGATAAGTAGCGCTTGAGAAATGTATGAAATCGCGATAAAAACAATTTGCGCATGCACGTGTATTTATGTTCTGTATGATCTCGTTCTTGAAATTAATAAACCCAATCGGATTTTTCATTGGTAAATTACATGTATGTAGGAATAACAAGAATGGAACGCTGTGCGTTCAGCTTATTTCGTTAAATGCAATTTACAATTTGTGCGATTTAACATTAGTGTATCTCGGCAATCGGGAGGAGCGGCTTGTCTGTATCAACTAGCTCGTGCTATAAAAAGGTCAGAGTGTGTGTTAGTTATCGATCCAGCTAAATTCAACATTTATTTTACTCCAAATAACTTTTTTACAATTTAATTACTAGTAATAATTGTTTTAATCCGTGCAAAAATTATTTTTAAAAATAGTTCTATAAGTCCAAAAATAAATTGCGAAATTGATGGGTAGTTTTCACTATTTTATTGATAAAAAGAGCAACATTATGTGTGTAGGTACATCAAAAAGTTAAAAAAACTGCTACACGTGATAATTTAAAAACCGTAAGAAAAAAGAACAAACTATTACATTACCATTAGATTTTTGCTTGTAATTTTATTGAAATTGATGATTTTAAAATCGGTGAAATTTAATGTTGTTGCCCACCGATTATTCAAGTGCACCCTTTCAAGATAAATGCGCTAAAGATGATTGGGAAATAGAAAATAATGCAAAACGAGATTTATCTCCAAGCAATAAATTTCGATTCTATGTTTGTGGATCAAGCAACAGTAACAAAAACGGCAAGAAGTCGTCCACAAAGTGGTATGTAAAGGTACGGTAATTATTCAATTAATTAATTAGATTTCTCTTACGTACATTCATACGTAAATTTAATTAAGAAATTTTGATCAAAAGAAAATTGTACTTGTCCGCCTCTTAAAATTAGTGTAATTCATTTTTTTTATGCAATATACATTTGTCAATATGCGATTATGCTATTGAATAATCAAGATTGTCTCTTAGTTTTATCACTTTATACATAGTGGTCCTTTTATCTCTATTTGCACTTCAAATAAGAGTGTACAATAGAAAGGCTTCTTGTACGAGTTGGTCACGCTAATGGGCTAAAAAATATTTTTAAGGGAACTGTATGCATTTTGTAAAAAGTGTAGAATTTGATAAAAATTGAATTCACCAGATCATAAAAATCACAGCATACAATTAGAGAGGAAAATGTTTTGTTTTTGTTTATCAGTTGCTGTTTTGAAAATTCCACCTTATGAATCATAAAAAGTGCATCTTACAGCATTTACTAGCTCAGTTATTCTGCTTCTCTTTGTTTAAAAACTCTTTTTTTCTTTACGTGTATAGGTATGCTACTTTAGCAATTATTTCATTTCATGGAAATTGACTACTCCTGATATAATTGCGCGGTAATTAAATACTATCAAAGAATTTCCTCGAAACTTTTTATGAGAACTTCGTTACTACTTGTTACAAACTGTATTCCACCATCAGCCTCAAAAACTTGATAGCTTTTCATAAAGATACTATAATGGGTGCCCAGACTATATAAAACTAGACATTTATTGTCTTTATTAAGTTTTCCGTTGAGAAAAACTATTCATTAATGCAATGTCTTTATTTCCATTTCGGGAAATCTTTTGTGTTAACACAGGCAATATTTTTTTGGTATAATTTATTTATTTAAAGTTAAGAAGAGAATAAATACTTACTATAATTTATTTAAATTCACAGTATTCTATTTGTTTCAGCAGCCAACATGGCGTCTTTGGGGAGAAGAAAGGTCCGAAGGAGCAGTATACACAGTTTACCTAAAAAAGGTCCGGTACCATCGTCCAACCAGAAACATATCAACATCAAACTCGGTAACTATAACAAATCCATTAAAAAATCGATTAATCAACGTTAATAACAATTGCAGTTTTTGTCTAATCATTATTTCATTTTTTGAAGCGAATACTTTTATTGTTGATGATAACTTTTGTAAAAAAAATTCCATTTAACTGATCTATAAAAAAAAAATAAATTGACCATACGTGTAACAACCAGCAGTAGATAATTACGCGCCTTTTTTCATGAGCTTGCGTGTATTTATTTATTGAACAAAAGTAGTCAATTCAAGGTTCTTAGTAATACCATTACCGTGAAACCGTATTTGAAATATGGTACATCGTATTATATCCATTTTAGAAACATTTCAAATCTATTGTACCTTTGAGAACATGTAGTATGATGCATACAAGGTAGTTACTAACAATTACCACTGTAAATACTTTATTGTTTATAAGGTATAAAGCAGAATAATAAAAAGAATTATGAAATAAATAAATAATAA
>NW_020439049.1:178597-187951 GCF_000699045.2 Agrilus planipennis | reverse complement strand
TATATTTTTGTACTTAAAAAAATTATTTATACATATAGTAAACCATTAGCTTTTAATTAATAAATTAATAGTAAAAAGAAAACATAGCCTTTCAGTTTTCACTTATTTATTACTATTATTACATATTTAAATTGTAAAAAATACATACTACACTACAGATTAAACAGCCATTGAAAGATCTTTCTCATCTTAATTAGTTATCAAGCTAAAAAATATCTTAATAATTAATATGCACAAATGAGTAAATATTTCTGAATTGTATAGTCTGTCTATATTAAAATTTTTAAACGTAACGATATAGTTGTCTTTTTTTAATGAATATACATTTTAAATGTTTTTGATAATAACAGTCTCAAAAACAGAGATAATATCAACTATAAAAAAAAAATTAATTCGAAATCAATTTTAAGATAACATACTACAATTTAAACGTTTTACGTTTGCGTCGTAGTGAGGTGGAAGCTGAAATTGTCTTAGTAAGATTTTCAACGTTAATTTTTCTATTCACTTACTGGTGCTCCAATTCGTGATAAATATCTATTTCGTACTTCAAAATCAGAACTGGTTTGCACAGACGAACTTCCGTCTGCTATCAATTTCTCTTCTTCGTCCCTTTCCGCTTCCCTGTAAATTTATTATTTATTAAATAAACTTGTAATTTTGGGTCAAGAGATTAACTATAATATATATAAGTATAATAATAAAGCAGAATTGATACATATAACAGGCAATATCTAATTTTATAAAATAAGAACACAAACTACAATACAAGTATCCCAGAATCTGTAGCAAAAATTACTGTGACAAATTTCATGCTTAAAGTGATATGGAACTGTAGAAATAGTATTTTAAAAGTGTTACTGCATCTAAAAATTTTCAACAAAAAAGTGTCTTCTACACGGGAAAATAATAGGCCTAAATTAGGTTATTATTTCTGAAAAGAAAGGGTAATTACAATCGATTTTGATTATAGGCTTCTCTATTGGCAGGTGTCATATTAAGCATTCCTCCCTTCTTTGAGTCAACGATCCATACAACCAATGTAATCATTAATGAGACTAAAAAACGCATAGAATTATTTAAAATTAAAGTTTAATAAAATTTATTAGTCACTTACCACATAAATTAGTTATAAAATATATTTCTGACCAAAAGTACCCTGCATGATCTACTATGTTCCCTGCTATATAATTAGCCAATGCCAAGCCTAAATTTTGTACAGACTGACACCTATAAAAAATGCATATGAACTATTAATGACACCTTTTTCGTACATGTTATTCTTACAATCCATAAGCTGTTCCCAACTGATTTTGTGGAACTATAAGAGCCACTAATGGCCACAGTCCACTTGCCAACATTGAGTACGCAAGACCCATGAAAATCTAAAGCAAATAACAAAAGTGCAAGTTATATGTATGTATAACTTTTCTGAGTATTAAGAGTAATACTACACATACTTCTATTTACATAGTAGATAGATTCGCGACGACGAATAAAAAGATAATTAAATTCATATATAGTTTTTCTTTAGGTGTAAATTAAAAATTTATGAAAATAAAAAAGTTATTACTTTTTCCGTTAATGAAATGCTTCTTTCTCAAAATTTTGTTTTTTTGTAATTTATATGCCTACATTTAGCGATGAAGGCTTCATATTAGCGTGAATTAAAATTATATTATATTACTTACCATACTAACATACGGATTAAGAGCAGTGAAGGCAAGTAAAAAATGTGCTGCTGTAGTTAACACAACAGAAACCACTACCCAAAACACATTTTTTCCAGTTTTATCCACCAAAAATCCCAGAATTGGTGAGGCAAATGCAGAAACTAAATAAACTAAACTATTAACTATGTTAGCAGCCTCCGAGTCCATTTTAAACTTCTTCATAAAAAAGTCTCTGAACAGAAAATATCAGGTTTCATAATTACTACTATTAGGGGAAGTATAGAAAATGTAACTTACTTTCCCAAAGAAATAAATGGAAACACTGAGACGTAGTAGGTTACACAAACAATTGATACTAACCAAAAAGTCACATCGAATCTTAAAATGTCTCTAAATTTTATTATCTCTGAGTTCTGATTTTGACTTCGATTCAACACTGAATCGGCCCTTTTATCGATACATCCAAGAATAACGGAAAATAGTAACGAAAATATACATGTAAAACTCGCTAAAAATGACAGAATTATAGCAAATATCCTTGAAAAGATTATTAGTTCAAATTTGGATTTTTTTAATAAAAATTTGAAAATGTTATGGTTATTAAAATTCTCACGTTTGATTGTTACCTATAAAAAGGACTATTCCTAGACATTCATAGCCCTGATATGTTTTATTAACCCATTCATATATGGGTTGCATTACCCAAAAGTTAATTGCGCTTCCAAATCGTGCAAGACTAAGTACAAGACCAAAAACCATATTCAACTCTTTCCCTTTGAACCACAGCACTGCATAACTATTTTGAGCAACTGCTAAAGGTTCAGCACCCATTCTGAAATGAATCAATTTTTACATTTTGAGTTATTTAGGAAAATTTATTCCACTTTATTTTTAAAATCAACAAAACAACTATTTGTCTTCACCCTTATACCAAGTACCCAAGTAGTTAACATTTACACTTTCAGGCAACGTTCACTGAATATTATATTAAAATTGAGGATGTACCAGACTATTCAAAAAATAATACTCACCCAAAAAAGAATCTACCCATAGCCATTAACCAGAATGTATTAAAAAGAGCACCACTAGCAAACAATATTTGTCCAAATAATGTAATTGTCACATAAATATTAGCTCCCAATCTGATTCCAAAAACACTAAGAAATAAATAAATAAACAATATGAAAATAAGGCTACTTAAAAGTGACTATATAAAATACCTGTCTATTAAATATCCTCCTATGAAACACAGCACCACTGTTGGCCATGAGTATAATGAATAAAACAGAGAGTATTTTGTTGTAGTAATATTTAAATCTTTTAAAAAATTATCTTCTAGGGCTCCTGGATTATCATAACAAAAATATGAACCTAAAATTAAAATAATTTAAGTATACGAGTCTTCAGTCAATAGGAAAAAACAGGTTGCCAAACTTTGCTCGAGTAATCTGTATAATTAAAATAATAATGTATGTTGGGTTGCATAATACTCATCCTATATTGGTATATGATATCATGTTTCGAATTAACTTCCCTTTGATTTTACAGTATACAAATTATCATCTGTCAGCTATATTATAACAAAAGCTATGTAGCAAAGTTGTATTAAGAAACTTAAAAAAATTAAATTTGATTTAATGTGTTTCTTGCCTATGAAATTATGCTCTACTATAAACTTTTTCTTTTAAAAAGATTCTCCCAAATAAACATATTTCACTTTACAAAACATACCAAAGCTCAAAAAGCACATAAAAAAGAGTGCAACAAATCTGTGCGATTTTCCTCTTGGGTTGCAGCATGTATAACAGCAAGTTTGTTCAGTATCATCTAGTTCTTCATTTCGTGAAGTGCTATCTTCATTATTACTGATAAGTGATTCTTCCATTGTAATAAAGCTATAACAAAATTGCTACTAAAATATAAACACATATTTACTCATTTTAAATAACAATAAAAAATCAAAATTTACCTTATATAAATGTAAAATATATAAATGCAACTTGCCCTTTGTAATTATTCTTCTTAAGATACTGCTATTAGCTAATGTTTAATGTTTTTGTTATTATAAGTAGCTATCAATTATGTATAACCGAATTTTCTATATTTCGCTACAATTCACTATCACACAAAACAGTTATTATCAAATGACACACACAAGTACAAAGGTTCTATGTAACTTTATATTTATCTGCACAAAAAACAACATATGTATTGTTTGTAATTAATGTAACTGATGAGATTATTATTTAATGATTGAAGTTTTTCATGTTCACTGGCTGAGTTCAACACTACTTTAAATCTGTATAATTCCTTTCTTCAGAGCTTTTATTTCAGTTTTATTCATTTGATTAAGTTTTATGATTTTTTTAATCACGTATAACAAAGAAGAAAGTAAACATAACGTAATCATAACCTATTATATGATCATATGACCATATGATAACAAAGGGATCACAACTATGGATAACAACAATCAAATTTCGGTTTTGTTGAATTTTTAATATTTTTGATTTTTAAGCTTTTTTCGAATCATAAATGACTTTTGTATGTAGATAGTATTGTGTGTGGTATAGTCTGATCAATGGCTATGGTGAATGGTCATGGTCATATACATAATCACATATATTTATAGGCCATAGTGAATTGTTAGGTATAGTTAACATATGTTGGTTGTTAATTTTCTGATGAATTATTAAACTTAATTATGGATGAAAGTAGGCAAGAAGGTATAAATACTTTAGAATTAAATTTTAAAAACGGAAATCCAGGTGCAGTTCAGTATGGCAACTTTATAAACTACTATCAATTTCATTCGCCTCAAAGCAGATTGAGACTCTTGCCTTCTGGAGTGGAAATATGGTCCACATTTACTGAAAAAACTTTTGCCCTTGATATTGGTTCAAATGCAGGGGTATGAAATATATTGTAATTATTATTTATAAAGATAATTATATGTGCATATTCCAGGACTTAACATATCTATTGCATTCATTTCTAGAAGAAAAGTTGTCTCAGGACTGTGAAATTATTGGAGTTGATATAGATCCAGTATTAATAGAAAGAGCCAAAGATAAAAGACCTTGCAATAAATTAAAATTTCTGTGTCTAGATTTTATGAATGAAAATGGCAGAAGTTACATATTAAACTATTTAATAGATAATAATCTAAGCAAGTTTAATGTAATTTTTTGTTTTTCTATTACAATGTGGATACATTTGAACCATGGTGATAAAGGACTCGAAAATTTTATTTATCAAGTCTTGAATCTTGGTGAAGTTGTTGTGATTGAACCTCAACCTTGGAAGTGCTATAGAACTGCTGTTAAAAGATTGAAACGTTCTAATGAACAGTTCCCTTTATTTAATAAGTTANATTGTCTTTATTAAGTTTTCCGTTGAGAAAAACTATTCATTAATGCAATGTCTTTATTTCCATTTCGGGAAATCTTTTGTGTTAACACAGGCAATATTTTTTTGGTATAATTTATTTATTTAAAGTTAAGAAGAGAATAAATACTTACTATAATTTATTTAAATTCACAGTATTCTATTTGTTTCAGCAGCCAACATGGCGTCTTTGGGGAGAAGAAAGGTCCGAAGGAGCAGTATACACAGTTTACCTAAAAAAGGTCCGGTACCATCGTCCAACCAGAAACATATCAACATCAAACTCGGTAACTATAACAAATCCATTAAAAAATCGATTAATCAACGTTAATAACAATTGCAGTTTTTGTCTAATCATTATTTCATTTTTTGAAGCGAATACTTTTATTGTTGATGATAACTTTTGTAAAAAAAATTCCATTTAACTGATCTATAAAAAAAAAATAAATTGACCATACGTGTAACAACCAGCAGTAGATAATTACGCGCCTTTTTTCATGAGCTTGCGTGTATTTATTTATTGAACAAAAGTAGTCAATTCAAGGTTCTTAGTAATACCATTACCGTGAAACCGTATTTGAAATATGGTACATCGTATTATATCCATTTTAGAAACATTTCAAATCTATTGTACCTTTGAGAACATGTAGTATGATGCATACAAGGTAGTTACTAACAATTACCACTGTAAATACTTTATTGTTTATAAGGTATAAAGCAGAATAATAAAAAGAATTATGAAATAAATAAATAATAAATATACTACTATTAACATACTCGACTTCATATTGGCCATATAATAGTACAAATTATCCTAACTTTTTTATAAAGATAATGAAAATTATACAATAGTCAGGAAGTAGGTTACTTTACAGAAAAATCATGTGTTTATGATGCCATTAAGGCAGGTAAAATTTAATTCAAATTAATTTGTAATTAACACCAGTAGATAACACTTAAATTAGATTAACTGTACAAGAAGCATCGGCGTTTTAGTAGGATATTTCTTGCCTAGCATGCAAGAGTACCGAGTTCAATTCAATAAATAGGTCGAATATGAGCCACACGCGATACTACTTTTCATTCAGAACATTTTTTTTTTTAACTTTCCATTCAAATGTCAATAAAGAATTTGCTTAGTATTTATTTTTTATTTGTTTTCCTGAGTTTAATGTCATTAATTTTGTTGCAGGATTCAGATGATGAAATATCTCATTTAGAATGGGAAACTGTAAGAGTTCGGTTTGTGAAAGCAGGCACATTAAAAAAACTCGTGGAAGCTCTTGCCACAGACGATGGAGAGCTAGAAACAACGTACATTAATGTGTTTCTAGCTACATATCGTAGTTTTTCCAACCCCAAAGAAGTTTTAAAAATTCTTTTGCAGCGCTATGAAGAACTATCAGAAGCTTCTTGTAATGGTCACAGTAATAAACATGAACAGCACAAAAAGTAAGTTACAGATTAATTATTTTAATTTGTAGTATGACAGTACAGTTAGTTTAGCATGTACCTATGCACTTATTATCACCTACAAAATTATTCATTATTGTAAACAAACACGCTTACTACAAGGTACTTTTGTAAGGAATATCACTCATGTATTTGTAAATCAATCATTACTACATATAGTATTATTAATAACCTTTTTAAACAGAAATAAGTGATTCATTTCCAATAATAAAATTTTCCTTAATGATCGTGAATTGTATTGTGGTAAAAACAAATAATGTTTTTAAATTTATCGTGTTATTACCATTTAGTAGAATTATTCAACTGAAACAAAAAAGGTAACTACATATATAGTATTTTTCCCCATAGTTTTTAATGTTTCATTTCAAAATGATTAAGGTGGATTTCTCAAGTATTATAAAGTAATAATATTATCTGTTTCATCCTAGAACATTAGTATCAGCTCTCCATGTTTGGTTGGACAGTTATCCTGAAGATTTTAAGGAATCTCCAGACCATCCTGCCCTCGAACAATTGTTAAAATTTTGCGAGGAGCATCTCATTGCTACCGAACTGGAAGCTAAAGTTCGTCACAGGATCGAAAAGTACAAAAGAGAACAAAGTAGCGATTCATTATTTAACCAAACACCAGCGTTTGTCATTAGGGCAGCTGCTGGTGGTACAGGATGGAAAAATTACAAGTTACCATGTGTACCTGTCAGGCATTTTGCCGAACAATTGACCAGAATGGATGTTGTAAGTAACATGACCAGATATATCCTCATACACGTACGGGATTGTTGTTTTTTTAGGCACTATTTAAAAAATTGGTTCCGCATCAATGTTTAGGAGCTGTATGGTCTAGGAGAGACAAAAGTCGTTCTCATGAAGCCGCTACAGTATTAGCCACAATAAACCAGTTTAACGCAGTTTCTTTCCGCGTCATTTCTTCTGTACTAGTCGATGTCACTTTAAATCCGTCTAAAAGAGCTCAGATAATAGTGTGTTGGATAGACATTGCTCAAGAACTGAGGGTTTTAAAGAACTTCTCGAGCTTAAAAGCAATAATTAGTGGGTTGCAGAGCAATCCCATTTATCGGTTGCAAAAGACCTGGTTGTCTGTATCAAAAGAAAAGATCGAACTTTTCGAAGAGCTGGCGAGAATTTTTAGCGAAGATAACAACCAGTGGACTCAACGAGAGTTGCTCATGAGAGAAGGTACAGCTAAATTTGCAGACACAGTGGGCGAGAACGATAAACAATTACAAAAAGTGTTCCAAAGACAACATAATCACGTTGCCAATATCTCATTCGGGACCATCCCATATTTAGGGACTTTTTTGACTGATTTAACAATGATCGATACCGCCATTCCGGACATAACTCAGGACGGACTGATAAACTTTGACAAGAAACGCAAAGAATTTGAAGTTCTTGCTCAAATAAAACTGCTTCAGGGTGCTGCAAACGCTTATCAGTTACCGGAAGATCCTGATTTCGACACGTGGTTCGATTCTATCCTCGTATTGGACGATAGAGATGCTTATTTGCTCAGCTGTCAAATCGAACCAAGTTCGAATACTTCAGGTGTTAACAAAACGCGAAATAAAAAGGGCATGGGGCACAAAAAGAACGACTCAGTGGCCAGTACGTCTAGCAGTAACAGTTCTCAATTTTATTACGAGATTGATAGTACTCCTAGTTCTCCTCATAATAGTATCGATCGAAAATTAAGTCCATCGCGCATGTCCAATTCGAGCAGTTGCTCATCTTTACCCTCTCTAGACGCATCTTTAAATAGTTCCCATTCGGGAAGTGCAAATAATAAATTGCTACCCCCGCCTAATTCAGGCACTCTAAGTCCTAGTAATTCTCAGAAAAGTAGTCCTGATTTTTATATAATTAAAGTAACTTATGAAACGGACTGTACCGAAACTGATGGTGTGGTCTTATATAAAAGTATTATGTTGAGCAATAATGACAGAACTCCGCAAGTTATACGGAATGCGATGATGAAACTCGGCCTGGAAGGCAGCCCTGACAATTACTCTCTAGCTCAAGTTCTTCCTGATCGGGGTAAGTTTTTATTTTTGTTGTTGTTGTGTATAGTATATTTAAAAATGTGTAAATAATATTAATTATCTAACACATATTAAAAGCAAGTAAAGTGTACAATTTGTAAACGAAAGCCACTTAACGTTTTTAAAAATTGTTTATTCAAACGAACAAATTTCCGTAGAGATAGTTTAGAATCTCCTGATCCCCTCGCGCAATTCATGGCTCTTAAGATTTTGAAACACCTCTTGCAACTGAGCATCTTCATATAAGTTCATATGATAAAAATTTATAGGACAACAATTATTTAAACTATTTCTTTTTAGCTATAAAATCTCGTAGAGGTGATTTTTATGTATTTCAATTAATTTGTTTCAGAATTAGTGCTTCCACAAAATGCTAATGTCTATTATGCAGTTAATACAGCATTTAATTTAAATTTTATCCTTCGTCCTAAACCAGCCGAAGAAAAGCAAAATAATGGTAAAACGCCCAAAGGGAGATCAAAACATATGCCACTTGCGTAAAAATATTCTTACCTACCAAATGTTCAGTGAAAAATTAAATTGCGTTTTTAACGTACTTAGAAACTCTTTTGCATTGAAAAACCGCAAGTGCCATCTTTAAAAAAGGTCCGTATTCTTCGTATACGTGCGATTTTCTGAGAAAATAATCCATTTTAACAGAAGTTATAAACATTCACTCTTTAATCTCATTATCTACCTATAATTACACTCTCAAACGTATAAACTATGTAAGTATTTTTTTATATATATAAATTTGTATA
>NW_020439049.1:176775-178420 GCF_000699045.2 Agrilus planipennis | reverse complement strand
TTTTTTTTTTGTAATATTATATTAAAACTTGAACGTCAAAGTTTGTCGTGAGTTTGTTAAGTATTTAACTTTATAAAGAAAGAGGGAATGAAATATAAGTTACTCAAAAGATGTGCGATAGATAGGCACAAAAAAAATTATTTGTAAAGCACGTCTATCATGATCGAATATCAAGTATTCATTATACACACGTAATACATATTTCTATTTGTCTTCCTTAATGTAAAAATGAATGACGTGCTCATTATCAAAACTTAAAGGAAAAAATTATATATTTTAAGGATTTTTCAATTCTATATATTTAGTCAAGCTAATAATTGGAGAAGCTTCCTAATACGTTGTAAGCAGACAAATTTCATACAGAATCGAAAAAAAGTCAGGAAAAATGGGCCATTTTAATACTCAGGTCACCAAAGTAAATAATACCTATGACAGTCGGTACGATCAAAGAAACGGAAAAAGGTTTTTTAGAATATATTAATATTGCCATTTTATTTGTAATATATGTTTTTTATTTCTTTTATACCAAACTTTTTTAACTGGATCAAAAATTTGATTAATATACATAATTATAGTGAAAATAGAATCAACAATATATAGTTATTAGTCAAAAAAATGAACGGCAGAAAATTTGAAATGTGCATCCTGTGAACTTCTACATTATTAGTAAATGAAATTTTTATTAAATACAGAGTGGTTTTAATGGGTACCAACTCAAAGGACAACAGTAAAGTATTTGAGAGTAATATTTCCATATGAAGACTTGTTTATCAATCCATTTCTTTGTTGTAAATACAATTTTTAAGACTGAAAGTTCTATAATTTATCAAATTTAACTAAATCGTTGTGGCTGCTGTTCTTTGTATTATTGCCCAAAGTCCACTCTACATTTTGAAAATATTTATTGAGAATCTTTTTCTTATATTGAGTGATTTATCTTGATGAATAAGAATACAAATTTTATTTATTATCGAAGAAAATTAAAGTACTATTGGTGAATTGTTTCTTTGGTAATAATTGAAAATATATGGTACAATTCACCCTGTATAATATACTTATGTATTTTATAAAATGTTTTGTATTTCTTTTTAAAAGCATTTTGAAAATGAACATATTTTTCTTTTCAAAAATTTATGCATGTAACATCTGTGATACAAGAGTTAATACTCACGAGCATCACCCTTGAAAATTTTTGGCGGCAATAGATAATTATTTGTGTATTCAGTTTTTAGTTATTTTTGTTATAACAATGTTCTCACACACTTTTTTTACTTAGACTATTATATTTTTGTACTTAAAAAAATTATTTATACATATAGTAAACCATTAGCTTTTAATTAATAAATTAATAGTAAAAAGAAAACATAGCCTTTCAGTTTTCACTTATTTATTACTATTATTACATATTTAAATTGTAAAAAATACATACTACACTACAGATTAAACAGCCATTGAAAGATCTTTCTCATCTTAATTAGTTATCAAGCTAAAAAATATCTTAATAATTAATATGCACAAATGAGTAAATATTTCTGAATTGTATAGTCTGTCTATATTAAAATTTTTAAACGTAACGATATAGTTGTCTTTTTTTAATGAATATACATTTTAAATGTTTTTGATAATAACAGTGTCAAAAACAGAG
>NW_020439049.1:145779-172508 GCF_000699045.2 Agrilus planipennis | reverse complement strand
ATTTAATAAGTTAAAAATAAGAAATGTTGAAGAAGAAATTCAAAATATGATTGATAAAATGTTTGGAAAAAATATTAGACTGATTTATAAGTCACAAACTACTGAATGGGGTCGAAAAATTTTAATATATAAATGGAATAGAGAAGTACTACTTGCATAAAAATAATGCAGTACAAGAATAGTTTTTATTTTAATCAATAGAGTGGTTGCCATGTATTTATTATAAATAGACTATGATTCGATACATTTTCCTTTAATAATAAATAAATTATAATGAATAAATAATATTACTTTTTTCTGTGCAAGTGATCATACCTTGTAAGCTTGTGATTGTCCCAATTTCATCTATGGTCCCTGATTGTCAAATGTCAAAATATAACCGCTTAGAAAAATTCAAACTAATAATTCAAGCAGTTTGTTCTAATTACAAAACATATAAAAAATATGGGAAGAGATTTTTGAAATTCGTATTTAGAAATATTCATTATCTGAATAGGAGTTTATCTGTGTAATAAGTGTGAAGTGGATAATGTTTTTTATTAGTGATTGTTTCTTGTGCTTCCAAGATCTCCTTCGATGAACAGTCTCTTGTTCCGATGTTATTAATAAATTAATAGTGTTGATACATAAAATGTGTTGATTCTATCATTTTATAAATTATTTAAATTTTTATTGCATTTACTAGATAGAAAGAAAATGGATGAGAAAGTTGAAAAAAGACGGTCTTCTGTAGGTTACTTCTAAAGCTTTTAACTCTTATTATTATAGCCGTTGTTTTTTTTAGATACTGAAATTCAAAAAACCTACAACAGATAACGTTGAGGAGGTTCAAGCTGTTGTAAAGCGTAGGGTCAGCTTTTCACAGAAAAAATTTGTAAAGTTAGTATCCAAATATTCATCTGATTTTTAAATATTAATCTGTTGTTTATCAAACAATATTTGTCCAAATAATGTAATTGTCACATAAATATTAGCTCCCAATCTGATTCCAAAAACACTAAGAAATAAATAAATAAACAATATGAAAATAAGGCTACTTAAAAGTGACTATATAAAATACCTGTCTATTAAATATCCTCCTATNATTTAATTAATATTAAATCTGTAACATTTGCTTTGTAGTACAATTAATTGAATTATTAACTCTTTGTAGTGGAAGTCGAACAAAATCAGTTTCTTTCTCAACATTCAAGTGCTCACATACCTAGTATTCAGGTTGCAAGATCAATTCTACCTTCTCAAATTGAAAAGGACAAAGAAAATATTAATCCTGTTATAATTATATCACAGAATACTCTACATCAAAACATTAATATGGACTCATTTATTCCTTCAAGTCTAAATATCGGTTTATCAAGAAATAATGCAGAAGTAGCAATATGTCCTGAAAAGACAATTTTAAATTACAATACAATGGATTTAACAACATTTATTCCTTCAAGTATTGAGTCTTTAAAAACTAATCGGACTGTGCTTATGATTGATAACATGGATATAACAAATTTACCAACTAAAAATGAAAAAACTATAATAGGAGGATTCAATGTAGATACCATGGATTTAACTCGTGCTGTTTCTCCAGTAAATCATAAATCAATTATCAATGAAACTACAAGAACTGAAGCAATGGATTTCACAATTGCAATGCCATGTAACAGTCAAGTTAACAGGCAATCTATTTTAAACCCTGAAACAATGGACATCATCTGCAACCTCCCTTTTGGAGATGAACCAGCAGTAGAAAATGTATTTGGGGAAAAACAATTTTCAAATAGGTTGTTTGGTGATAAAGCAATAAAAGACACAATGGAATTAACAAACTTAATTTGTAAAAATAACATGCAGATTAACAGTAATAACGAGAACTGTAATACATCCATTTCACAAGAACAAAGTTGTATAGATATGGATTTAACAGCCGTTAATGACAATTATATAGAGCAAGTGTCGTCTCCAAATTCAAACATAAGTAAGTGTTTAGCTTCAGAAATGAAGAATAATGGACATGTAATTGCCACAAATAAACACAATGTTGAATGTGATAAGTTGTTGATTCCTGTATATGATGTAGGGGGTGGCATAGTGGAGCAAATACAAAATGGTAGTATTAGAGACAAAATATTAACAAGTCCATTTCTCCAAATAAATGCCTTTACAAATAATTTAAACAAGTGGGATTGTGATAGTAAAAAAAACAGTTTAATAAATTACACCACAACAAATTATTCAGCTGATGATACTCAATACCTAATAAATTTTTCGGTCGGTGGCAATAAGAATCCAAAATCCGATTTTTCGAGATTGATTGCTGGCGATTTTAACCCATCGTTTTTGTCCTCAAAATTTTTACCTCTGGGTGAGTTTGAAAGCGATGCTTTTAAAAATGAAGAAAGTTTGCATATCAACCTTATAGAACCAGAAAATCAGAAAATAACAGAGAAATCTCTAAAAAAAACAACAAATAAGGAGAAAGATAATATTACACTCCTGAAGGATGTAACCCATCAAACTGCTAAAGAAAGTAAAGGAAATGAAATATATGAAGTTAAAAATGTTTCTACAAGTCCGAAAATCTCAGAACATAATCATATTGATACTAATGGAACCTTAAAAAGATCTCACAACGACTCTTCAAATAATCTAAGAAATAAAATACCAAAATTGGACAACATTGTTGAAACAGATAAGACTTTTACTGTTGTAACTAGTACTACATTTAGTGTTATGTCGGAAATTATAGGCACAGATACAAGAAATATTTCAGATGAATCTGTTGTGTCTTTTTGTAATAATTCTCTAGAAGATATCCAGGAAATACATGCTGATAAAGTACAAACTGAACAGAAAAATATTCAAGGGGAAACCAATAAAGTGAATGAATCTAAGGAAGTCTTTGAGGATCTTTATGATCAATTTATTACAGAAATAAACAAAAACGAAGCTCTGATGCAAAAAGAAATTCAAAATTTTAAGCAACGTCACTCACGTTTTGAAAAGCAAAAATCTTATTTTGAAGAGATTTGTCAAAAAATATCTACGTTGTTAAATATAAATTTTGAAATACCAACTGAGAAACTGAAATTTAATGAAACCGATTCGATTTTGGAAAGCCAATCGTCTACAAGTGAGATTAATTCAGTAGCTGAAGTAGATACGGAATTGCAGATGATATGTGAAAAAGTTGTAACTATTCAAGACAGAATAAAACAGTTACAAAAAAAGTAAGTTTACTTGTGAAATTACATTTAAAATTTCTAGTCATAACTTTGTATGTTTCTTCTGCGATAGTTATACTTTAACTTATTTTTATCTTTCCTGATTAAAACTATAATTTCTGTTAAAAATTAGATTAAATCACGAAGTAGTGAACTGTATGAGGAATATAATACTACTTGTAAGTACAGTGAGTACTCGATAGTGTGAATTGAATCAAACAGTGCACATCTATTTGTTCACGTTATCGAATGTTATATTTAATATTCTACTCAGTGGGTTACTAATTTAAAGCATATATAGGTCAATTTTGGAAACTATGTACTCAATGGTTCAAGATATCACTTTAGTAGTCTTTAAGCATCATCTTCAAATTTATTGTCACTATTTCACTTCAACACATCAGATTATTCAAATGCACCCTATAAATATTTTCGTTTGCGATGTTCACACTGTCGAATCTACTGTAGTAATTAACTGGAGAACAAGTACTTAGTTAAATATCCCAACAATATCTTCTATATTATTTCAACAGATGTCAGAATTGTTGGTCTTTGGTTTCATCTACACCTGAAGAGTTTACATTTGAAACCCTTTACCATACTATAGTACTTATTGTTGGCATTGATAGACTAACTGGTGTCGTAAAGGACTTACATGTGCAATCAAAATCGGATGGTATGCTTTATTATAATGTTTTTTTTTTAGAGTTTTACTATAATTGTGTAATTTTAAAGGTGAATGCAGTCCTCAAAATTTATTTATTAAAAATGAATTCAAGAAACGAATGAACAGCAAAACTGTATCAGCAGCTGTCGGTGAAAAGTATGACATTGTTACCCTTCTGGATTATATACAAATGCAAATGGTTCATATGACTGATATGAAAAAATATTTTTCTAATTTAAGCAAAATTGGATTTGAGATGGATTGCGATTTTCGGTTGGAAAAAAACAGGCTTACAAAAAAAATAAAAATTAATTAGCATGCTTATGTTTTAGGGTCACTTTAAAAATCCCTAGCTTAATATTACGATCAGTATGGGTCGTAACTGTAAATATGTCCGATATAGATAATATCAGCCAAGACTGTGTATCAATAAAAGCACAGGTTGGTGTTATGGATGAAGAAAAAGTTAAAAGTTTGCTAGAGCCATGCCCTAGGGGCTTTGCCTTCTTAAAACATTTGGTAGTAACCCTCTTAAATTATCTGAGAATGTTGGAAAACAGGAAAAAGAAATAAGAAATGTACGAAATTTTATTTATTAAGACTGATATTGATTTATCAAGTTTCAAGAAGACAAGAGATAATAAATTATAAAAACTAGATGGGGACGCGTCACCAAGTTGTGCTTGACAATTCATCGTATGACTACTGACACTACTACGAGTGATGCGCAATCGCTCGTCGCGCAGAGTCATGACACTCTTCAAACGCTCTCGATTTGGGTTGATTTTTCTCCTATCTCTACTTTTCTTAATGCTATGTAAATATGAGAGAAGCCATCACGACAAATAACCACATTTATTTTAAAATTTATATTTTGTAAAGTTAATGTAAATATTTTTATACAACGGTAAGTTTTAATTATTGTTAAGACATTTTTCAGATTAGAGTATATATTCAATAAAGTGTGTATACGTTTTTGCTTTTTCTTTTGCTATATTAATTAATATAATAGCACCGTCCGTGATCGAAATTCAATAAATTGTGTCACTTTTTTCATGTAACTTTAAGTAAAAGAAAACGTTCCTGTATTTTTTATTTTTCTCAACATATAGACACTGACCTTTCATATGATACCTCACGATACTCACAAAATGCTCGCCTGCAAGAACCGCAACATTTTGGCGTTTAGTAACCTATTGCACTTCTTTTAACATAAAATGCTGAAACCTTTAATAGTATGTACTGTACAAGCAGTTGCGTGGATAGATAATCAAGGGGCCAGGAGTAAAATATTTTTGGTGCCATAAACAAATAAATTACACCATTGGTTAAAATTTATTTATAGTAGTAATCAATATAGCAAACACTAATAAAAATAATACGGCGATGACATGAAGTATACAAAAAGTAAGTACGCTTAATAACTATTATTGCTGGGATGGGATTGGGGACGATTAAGGTCCCGGTACATCGCCCTGTCTAGCTGTACTACGCGCTTACAGTACATGTACCTGGGGTTTACACAAACGCTATTCAAATTTATGTTAAATATACAAGAATATGTTTACTTCCCTTTATATCTTAACTAATACAGAACTTACTTCTGTTTATTATGGTTATTATTTTTGTATTTTCCGGAGGAGTATTTTTAATTTTTAATATAGCAGAAACTTGGAATAAATATATTTGGATTTCATAAGTTCATAAAAGGAACTCGTAATCCCCTGGGTGTGTTTTACTTTTGTTTGTGGGGAATTTCTTTCAATTAAAAATCAAATTATCTTTGAACTTAGACTTATCAGAATTTCTTTAAAACCAAAATGATCGAATTTTACTCTAAAACGATATTTGTAAAAACGCTATACTTATCTACCTTCTTGCATTATATTTGAGCGGGTTCAACTTGTTTGGTTGTTTAATCGGGGAAAGTATCTACAATTTTGTGAAGTGACTGTACATATAATCCATATGAATATTTAACGTAACATACATACGTACAGATACAATTTTTCAGGACATCCTGCTCAACATGGTAAAGTCAAACAAGTTTAATTAATACGGGAAAGCAAACTGAATTGATATGTGACGCAGAAATAAAAATCATAAATTCTGATATTGGCTCATATTTACCGTTTTATTTAAAAGCAACCTAAACGAGACAACAAGCATTAAGAAAACGGTACCCACTTTTAATAAAGCTTTTCATTAATTAACCCGGTTGAACGCCCTTATAAAATGATAACAGATACATAACGTTGTTGAAAGAGAACAGATAAATAGCGGAGATCGACTTATAGTAATTTAGAAATTTGAATGTTTTTCGTGCCTGTTTAAAATTCCACACATTAAAGGGAAGAAATTAATAAATATTAATGCCAAATTAGAGTGCAAATATTCCTTATTTTAAAAGTAAAATATAAGTATATAAACAATTAAAAACAATCTTTTTAGTTTCATTTAGTCATTTTCAAACTTCTCGGCGAAAATGTGCGTTAAACGCATGTCTCTCCTAGAAACTAGGAGCTGAAATTAAAATTATGAAAAAAGTACAAATTAATAAAAGTCTTCATAAAATACTATATACAAAAGTTTTAGTAATGAAAATACATGTATGTATATATTTTTTATATATTTTTATGAGGTATATTTTTAAGTTAAACTAATAAGTCATACGTTTGATAATTTTATCGTTACTAAACGATTAAGGGATTCTCTATTAAGTCGCTTATAATACAATTTCTCTTAAGCTATCATGGCCGGTATATTAGATAACATACAAGTTGAGTTTTTGGATTGTGATGCCATGTTCTTTATTTAACTGTAAACCTTTCAGTTCGTTCCGTATTATTCACCACTGATAACGGCATGGAATGCAGAAATGTTGTCATTTACATAAAAAAAATGTGATTTTTGTTTTGTGCTAATCTAACATGGCACAGTATTTTTCGAATGATGTGAGTTTCATTCCCTTCTCTTTATAAACTCCGAGAAGAACTTACGACAAACTTTGACATTCATATAAGATCAATTAATTTAAAGTTTATTAATATCCCTTTTTTGTACTTCACAATTTAAAAATTTTTAATTGTTGGCTTTATGAATTTATCTATGTAATCCTAGTGCAATCCTGTGTCAGTATATAGCACATATGAGACAGGTACGTAATTCTGAAATTTTTGCGATATACCGCACAGCATTCTTTTGATAAGACGTCGGATATGAGAAAATCCTTGAACAGATAAATTTATTTGTGTTATTTCTATTCTTTATAAAAAAATACAGTTTGAAATCATGTTTTATTCGTCAAATTTGAATTTGAAAAGCGAACAGTCTTATTAATCGTATAAAATATGCGCAACTTTTACTTAAATTCGTATTTCTAAGCAGGTGACTTAAGTTTATCATTACGATATGGGATATACTTAGTAGGTGTTACTGTTAAAAGTTGTGTAGACTTAGAGAGGTGGGGGCTTCCCGCCATCTTCAGGTCTTTCGTGTTTAATTTCAAACTGTTTCAAACCGCATGTTCCCGCTCGTATATAGTTAGCTGATGTTGAGGTCAACAACAGAAGGACTATATTTTTAATTTACAATTAGTCCGGTAGCAAAAGCACGTGGTCGTTAAATTTTCGGCTTAAGTTAGTGCCTAATAAGGAAGTGAACTCTTTTTATTCAACCACCTGTTTTTAAAACGAAAAAAAAAAGACAAAATGGGTAAACGTAAAAGTGCTGTAAAAAGTGATGTTGTGGCTCATCCAACAGATTCTTCGGCTCCGGGTGTTAAAATGAAGAAAGAACTGGGGATAATTGACGGGGTTGCGATAATTGTGGGGGTTATAATAGGTTCTGGTATATTTGTTTCGCCGAAGGGTGTTTTAAGGTATTCCGGATCAACAGGGCAGGCCCTTATCGTTTGGATAATGTCCGGACTTTTATCAATGATTGGTGCCCTATGTTACGCAGAATTGGGTAGGTATTTATATCAATAACATATATATATTTGTATGGATGTATGTATATAATAAAGTCACACGTGGTCTTGTTGAATAAGTAGGGTACTAAACAGGGGGACCTATACATTTGTATAATACGTTCAGAATACATACACAGTCATGCGTGTACAATACGGCACAGAAATTTGCATGACTCTTGCATCATTTTTATATGTATATGTATATCATGGCCCATGGCGTGGCGGTAGAATCCTTGTTCAAATATGAAAGAACTTAAATTTATTCGTCTATAATGTATGGAATAATCAAACATTGTTCAAAGTTAAATTATATTTGATCGAATGAAAAGTCAGCGAGAATAATACAAAGAGTACCTACTTTAATATATTGTTATTCAAAAAAAAATGTTTATTTACATGAAAAAAGTACATATGTGAACCTGTATGTTTGGTAATAAGAACATTATTTCGTTATCTATTGTTACTAGGATATTCGTTGTAGAAAAAATTGTAAACTGCTGGATTTGTTTTTATTATCATGAAAACGAACATAACGGCCCACAGACAACAATCTCTCGTGAATTCGATAATATCTAATAATAAATACTTACGAAATAAAAGAAAAATTAAAAATAACTTTTTTTATTAAGGTACATATCTTTATAAAGAAAGAAAATAAATATCGAGAATTTGGACAGTTAGGTATAGTAATATAATTTTTAAAAACGCATCTTACTAATTTGTTAAGTATTAAAGTACCATTATAAGCATTTTGAGATTATTTGTAATTATTTCAGCGCATACCGTTAAAATATTTTCATTCGAAGGGAATGTAGATTCAGCACTGTGATTGCTTTAGAATTTAGGCCGAAGATAAACGCGTTAACGATGTATATCAGTATTAAAAGGAAATGGATCATGAAAATTACAGATGTTACTGATATACTGTATTATAGGTAGGTACAATGACGTTAAAGAAAAGTTTCAAAAAATTATTCATAATGTAACATAAACTATCCTTAACTCAGTGGCCTAATTAGCGTTAGGGTAGACTCTGAGATTATCGTCACATTTTGTATCAAAAAATACTAACGGTAAAAATTAAACACGTATTAAACCTTTTACTTACGTCATTGTCCTAACTAAATATTTGCCAACCTATTGAAACAGGGCTTCTAAAACAGATGATTTTGACCTGAGGATAGTAGGTACTATATTTAGAGAAAGACAAGGATCATTATCTTTAGCGGGAGTTGGTGCAAAAAGGATTGAAAAAATCTGAAATTTTCTTCAAAGTCGAAAAAGTGAAAGTATTTATGAAATTTTAATATGTCGCCATCTTTAAACCAATGATTCAAATTTAGTTGCGTTTTTCTGCACTCTTTACATTTTGCATTGTACAACAATTTTTAATATTTTCTGTCCACGATGCTTTTATCATCCGCTTTGACATCACATCTTGAATGCTTTTAATTTTTTCTTTTCCGCCGCCCCCACCGTCCACGTTGTCTTAAATGGGACAGTAAAACGTAATGGTGTGTTATAAGGGTAGAGGGTGAAAGTACTTTTTTACAATTAGCTTCCTTTTTTATTGCATATACTGGGTGGTCCAAAAGATTCGCAATACGCTAAGTGCGGCCCAATAGTATATTTAATCGAAGTATATTTTCAAACAAATTTGATTTACTATAAAGAGTTCCTGCTCAACATGGTAAAGTCAAACACTTTTGATTAATACGGGAAAGCAAACTGAATTGATATGTGACGCAGAAATAAAAATCATAAATTCTGATATTGGCTCATATTTACCGTTTTATTTAAAAGCNACGCTAAGTGCGGCCCAATAGTATATTTAATCGAAGTATATTTTCAAACAAATTTGATTTACTATAAAGAGTGTTCAAAACTAGAAAAAAGAAGGTTTCACTTAAATGGCAGCCCTGTAAAATATGAGCCCAATAGAAAAAGTTATATAAAAGTTGTTCAGTGTCAAATGTTTCTTGCTTTTAATCATTATTATCGGTCAGACGAACTTTGCAAATAATTATGTTTTGTATTCTCGTAAATATTAATTTTCAGGAACCATGATTCCAAAATCTGGAGGAGATTATGCGTACATTCTGGAAGCTTTTGGTCCATTGCCGGCATTCCTTTACCTATGGGTTGCTCTTTTCATATTGGTACCCACGGGTAATGCCATAACTGCCATAACATTTGCCCAATATATTTTGCAACCTATGTGGATGGGTTGTGAACCCCCTTACGAGGCCGTAAGACTCCTAGCAGCAGTTGCAACATGTTTATTAACTGCAATAAATTGTTGCAACGTGCGATGGGTTACGAGAGTCCAGGATGTTTTCACAGCCACGAAGATCATGGCATTGGCACTTATTGTGGCCATTGGCTTGTGGCATTTATGCCGAGGGAATCTTAAACACTTTGCCAATCCTATGGCAGGAACGCAAACCGATCCAGGATATGTTGCCCTGGCTTTCTATTCGGGTCTGTTTTCTTATTCTGGATGGAACTATTTAAACTTTGTTACCGAAGAACTAAAAGATCCTTACAGGTTTTTCCCCATTTTTTTATTTTAATTCTTAAATATCGTTTCGCCACACTGTGAGTCGCATTGTCAGGTGTACACATTTTACAATCAGTTCGGCGAAACACGTCTCTGTCTGTTTATTCTTTTTCCTGCTTGTTGTTAACAAAATCTTAAATTGTAGGTATTTTATATTTCCAAAAACGTTTTTTTATTTATAGAAATCTTCCCCGTGCTATTTGTATTTCGATGCCTTTGGTAACTGGAGTTTACGTTGTGACGAACGTGGCCTACTTCGCTGTTTTAAGTCGCGATGAAATGTTAACATCGCAAGCTGTAGCTGTTACGTTTGCAGACAAAATGTTAGGAGCGTTTTCTTTCATCATGCCCTTTTTTGTCGCCTGTTCGACATTTGGATCGCTGAATGGGGCCATTTTCGCGTCTTCAAGGTTATTTTTTGTGGGAGCACGACAAGGTCATTTGCCCAAGGCGATCGCTCTCATCGACATTAAAAGATTAACACCAGTGCCATCATTAGTATTTCTTGTAAGTAACTTTTTTTTTTAACAAGAGTAATGTAGACATCGTTCAATTTACTTATGTTTCTTAAACGGTTGGTTCTACGAAATAAGTCTACAGACATTTTTTGTACAAAACTATTTTCTTTCTAAAATTGATAATTTTAGAAAAATGTACAAAAATCTGAAGTTCATTTACTAAGAGAAGCTCTAGCTTAAGTTAGAGATACTATTCAGGAACATATCAAAATAAAGTTTTTTTGAGTCTAATTTTATTGGGATAGAAAAAAGAAAAAAAAACGATTAAAAAGTCCTGTTGATAGTCAAAGATGTGTAAATTGGTTGTTTAAAACATTTATGTTGTATTAACCATTTACCTGTTTTCATGTATAATCTAAATAAAAGTAAGTACTGCTAAAGAACGGAACCCCTATAAAGTCATTAATAAGTGCAAAAATTCATAGGTGATTAATAATAAATCGTACTAATCCATAAATTTATTATTAGTTTAAAAAAAATTGATTTTAGCGGAAAATGACGAAATTATCCATTTTTGAAACTAGTAAAAAATTTCAAAACAATCTGGATTTTTACAGGACATTTTAAACTTTTGAAGAAGACTATAACAAAGCATTCGCCATTTTTTATATTAGAGTTCCAGTATCTTGGTACCTCTGTGAACATTTCAGATTATTGTTCTTCGAAATGCGCCATCTGAGGTTATTGCAGAAATGAATATAGGGGAAGTCCCTAGACAGTGTTTCAATGATACGTTTTTCGCTTAAATGGCTAGTTTTTCGTCAAGGGGCGTCAAAGTTAACTAACATTTACTTGAACAATTATTGGCTAATGTTTGATTGATTTTGATAATTAAGAAGTCAAGCAGGAAAAACTAAGCATTTAATCGAAAAATGTTTCGTTGACGCATTATTCAGGAATACTCCCTCTATTCATTAGAGTGATTTTTCATAAATTTATCAATAAAAATTAAAACGATATCTAAGAAATTATTATATCTTTAAATATAATTTTACAGTGCGTCATCACGCTGGCGTTGATAGTAATCGAAGACGTGTACGTGTTAATAAACTACGTTTCGTTCGTAGAAGCCGTCTTCACTAGTATGAGTGTTTTGGGACTTTTGTGGTTGCGATACAAGCGACCAGACTTGCATCGACCGATTCAAGTGCATTTGGCATTACCGATTTTGTTCTTCGCAATTTGCGTGTTTTTGGTGACATTTCCGTGTTATGTTAGCCCGTTGGAAGTGGGGGTTGGGATGATATTAATTATTTGCGGGATACCTGTTTATTTCGTAACAATCTGGTGGCAAACTAAACCGAGTTGGTTGAATAGGTTGTTTGACAATTTTAATCTTACATGTGCCAAACTATTTATGTGCGTGCCTGAAGATGAAGACAGTAAGTGAATCCGAAACTTTTTACAGATAAGAAAATTGAAACAACAGTCCTTGTTTTAGAAACGTGGCTACTAGCAAGGGTGGCATTCTTTTTTGACCAAGTTTCTTTTTTTCGATTGACTAATGAGCTTTTTTTCTTAAATCTTTATTTTTGACCATTTTTATCTTGTCTGCATTAAGAATGGCGATTCTCCTTAATTTACAAGTCGAAATATTTCAATTTATTATCACTCTCCTGAATTGCATAGAATCAGCCCGCTCACACAATTGATGCGCGGCTGTCGTTAATACAGAGTAGTAACAAGAGAACACTCATAACTTTTAATAACTTGATATAAAACAGGAATCTCGAGATAATTTTCATTGCAAATATATCATGCTGGTACATCGACTACCTAGTCATTTGCTTTATGTAAATAAATTAAAATTAAAAACAAAATGAACCATTAATATATACGGTGGTAGAAAATATAACTATTTTAAATAAATATTTTAAGCTGTAAATTGAAGGGGATCCATTTATTTTAATGTAGAAAAATAAAAATTAAACAAAAAAGTTTTTATAATTTGAAAGCTTTTAAAATTCTTGAACTAATAAAAGAAATTAATTACCATTGGATAAATATGTAAACAGCAAACAGAATCGAAAAAGAAATAGAAAAAGGGACCACCCTAGTAATCATACTGGCTTTTAGTAGTTAAGCGCCTTTTTTTTGTATACATTCTGAAAACTGTATTACTGACATATTTTATTTACTAACGAATCTGAATGTTATTTATTAATTATAATTTAATTTTATAAAATGTTACTGAAATGTTTTTAAAATTTGTTTTCGCTAGGACAAAAAGGCAATGAATTATAAACACCACAGTAAGTTAGATAATAAATAAACTACCCAAAAAAACATAAATTTACTTTTGCGGACATATTTATTTGTTAAAACGATTTACTTGACCAAAAAATATGATTAAAGTTTAAGTATACACATCATTTTAATATCGTATTTGTTAGGGTTTTAAAGTGTCTTGTGGTTACAATAAACTACGCATTACATTGTTATTATTTAATTTACAGCTTAACTGTGACAAAATATTTACATAATTTTAAATACAATGAAGTGAGGGAAACCTAAAATCTAAATCTACATCAGCAGTTTTGCTTTTGCTTAGGTAGGCATTAAATATAAAGTTATAAAGTTAAGTCGGACTAGTAAATTGTATCAGCATTTTTACAATTATGATTGGCAGTCTTATTCACAAGTCGTTGTAATTTATAAGGGACTTAAAAGGTTTTGAATGAAGCAATTGCCTTAACATATAGAACGTAGAAAAGGAAGTGGTCAAGAACGAGACCTATTTAAATATTTTTACATACATATCTTAAGTCCGAATTTTGCTAACTTTTTACTGTATATCAACAATAATATCGTACTTTCGTTAGAGGGTATAGTAAAAAATCGTTTCGTACTAGATAAATTCATATAANCTTTAACTTACTGGAGGATCTGGGCACAGAAGGAAAACGGCGTCTCTATGACTTTGACAAAGGATATTTTGTTAAAACAGCCAAAAAGAGTTGATAAGCAAAATTGTAAATTAATTGAACAATTATTTTCATTTCTTTACAATCACAATGAATGAATAAATGAATGAATGAATGAATGAATATTTTGGTTGGTTGATTTCCTTAAAATAAATATATTTATCGGTAATAAATATTGATTGTTGATTGGCGGATGGATCTGGCAAAACCTAGGGGGCCTGTCGATCGTGGGACCCAGCGTATTTACCCAGAGTGCCCAATAGAAAAGAGGGGCTTGTCTACAACATACGTAAAGTTTTTGAGTGTCTTTTAAAAAACTTCCCAATTATTTGGGTGAAATTTTATTTTCTTATGTAAATAAAAGCTATAAGATGGCTAAATTATATCAATTTCTACGTACTTAGGAGATGTACTTAAATTACGTGATGCAAAACTCATGAATTTTTGGCCTTCATCCCTCACCCTCCTTCATTTATTGTCTGTGATTAATATTATTAAATCGGGAACTTGTTTCTGTTTATCATTATTTTTTATTTTACAGTTTATTTCATTTATTCATTTGCACCCTTGGTTATTTAATACACAATAAGGGCGTACTGTTATGTTTTCGTTATTAAGTTTCATGTTTCTGGTTTCATTTAATTTGCAAAAATAAAATACTTTTACTTTTTTTATTGTTGTATAGTGGGTTTTCCCTTTGAGCTATTTCAGGGATTTACATTTTTTCACATTTCAATTTAGAAATAACTCAAAATCCTCTTAATATTTTTATTTATTTTTTTGTGTATGTAACAGTATTATTGTATACCTACGTATCTATATATGATATGTCAACATTGAAAAAAAAATGGTATTTGATTTATACAGTTCTTTTTGTAATAAATTGTATTTGCAGATAAAGTTTGACTCAACTTTTTATTTTATTGCACTTCCATAAAATACTTCCCACAAAATTCAGTTATCCTTTTACAGGCCTCTTCTATCAGCTCCTTGGGGATCGTAATTACTAGACGCATATATCCTGGTATTCCAAAAGCCTAAAACGTAAGTTTAACGTCTATTTCTACATTTATAAATATTTCATTTAATCATAAACAAAATGTGTTCAAAAAAATCTCGTCACAATACAAATCCTTGCTAGTGTAATTTTATTGTTATGTCTCTTTTCATAAAGATGGGTTCTAGTATAACGTACCTAAATTATTTTATTACATTTAAATAATTAGCCGTTCACATTTAAATTTAAATGGTTATTGTGAAAATCCTTTATTTCACTTGTTGAGAAAACTATAGCATGCTATTCCTTAATTTCGGCTACATTAATAATTTTAAAAATAGCAAAATGGATTTTTGGTAGATAACAATTCAATACGTTAAATTAAAATTTAATTTCTAATAATTTGAAACAAAACGGTTTTCCAAAAGTGATCAAAAATCAAATATTTTTAGAATGACTAAAGAACTAAGCCTTTGAAGTTTTTCCGTGTTTAATAAATACCTTACATATGAAAATATTCTAAAATAACGTCAAACAGATCATTATCAACAATGCTGATATGAAGATTTTTATAAATACAGTTTTTGAATAACTCAAGAAACAGTTAACAACTTTTTTTAATGGGATTTTCGTGACTTTAAAGAATGATTTAGGAAAAATTGAAAAAATACAATAAGGGAGAGCTAGTTCAGGGTTAACGTCAAACCAAAACAGCCATATATTTAACACTCTTTGAGTTCCACTAGAATGATAAGTAAAACCACAAGGAAATAATCTCTAAACGCCTTAATATTGTGATACTATTTGCTTTCGGCCGGGAAGTAAAATTTTCATGGGTAGGTAATGTAGCAATTATGTTCATCGAGAGAAAAATCGTAAAATTTCTCAACTTCGACAAAGTAATAGATATTTTTACATCATTAAGCAAAAGCTGACAAGTTTATGTTTTAAGTTTCCCCAAAATCAGCCCCAAAATGTACAATTACAATATTACACTTCAAAGTTTATTTTTTTGTGATGTAACTATAAATTTACGGTTTTCAGATTTTTCCTTTTGCTTGTGCTATAAGACATTGTTTCTTGGCAAAGTTCCTGATTCTAAGTCTATTAGAAGTATCCTAAAGGTTTTGATTCCTTTACCAGTGTCAAAATTTGCGACATAGATGGTCGTATCTTTGGATTTCATTGACTTAAAAGTTTGATTTTTTATAACTCCAGAAAACTTGTGACCTGAGTGTTTATTATTAATTTCAACTTAATACATCCACGCGTTCCTGGTCTATAAGGGTTCCTTTTTTCCTTTTGAGGTATGAATCTCTAGAAAACGATGCACAACTTGGCATTAATAAAAGCGTCTTGGGTTCACCATCATAAGGTCGTCAGTCCTAAGACTGGTTGGACACGCACCTTCACTCTTTTCTATCCTGAGCTAACCTTTGCATTACCCTAAAACTAGAATATCCCACATCCCTTACGATTTGCGAACAGTAATCTAATGTAGGTCTACCTTCATTTCTTTTAACTCCTATTTTTGCATTTAATATGTATCTGACTCTCTCTCTCTTCATGCCTGAGAAGGTGTCCTACCTACCTACTTCTTATTGACTTTCATAGAGTCCTCTGTTCACCTATTCTTTCTAATACCTCTTCATTTCTAACCTTTTGTATCTACGGTACATTTATCATTAGGCTATAACATCAAATAGTTCTAATATTTTCTTTTCCGCCGCGCCCACCCTCCATGTTTCGCACCCGTACAAAGCCGCGCTCCAAACATACACCTTTAACAATCTTTTTCGAATTTCTAAATTAATCGTTTTCTTTTTATTGAAGGTGACTCGCTATCCGCTGCTTAATATCGTCGTGGGTTATGTGAAATTAAATCTTTACTGTTTTAAATTTTAAACTATATATGGTTAAGTTAATATAAATCTGGATGATTAGCTACTAAAGCTATTAATGTAATAAAACTTACATCACCCGGTAGACAGAACACTGACTGTTCTTCCATCATCTTCTGCATTAATTCAAGTCCGGTACTAAACTGAGGAAAGTTTTTCATTTGAATCTTTACCATCATGTACATGGTACCTTGGGGCATAAAGGGTTCCAGCCCTTTAACCGTTGATAAATATTTATAGGCGATCCTCGCGTTTTCGTATAAAGTATCTATTAAACCATCGTGAAATGTTTGCGGGGTGCATTCTAATATCCGCGGGAGAGCTCCTTGAACAATGGTATTACTTCCAATTATTTTTTGAGATAAACTGCATAATCCGGTCCTAATCTCATTTTCAAAAGCACCAATCGGATCGTGTATTGCTATCCATCCCATTCGCCAGCCCGGAACTAGAAATCGCTTTGCTAAACCTCCACAAACCAGCATTGGAACCTGACTGCTCACTGATGTCGCAGAGACGAAAACGTTACCGGGAAATACAAGTCTTTCGTATATTTCATCGGCAATAATTGGTATTTTGTATTTTTCGGCAACGTCGAGAATATCTTTAAGGTGGTTATAGTCAAAAATGGACCCGCAAGGATTAGAAGGATTATTTATTATGATAGCTGCAGTATCTTCATCTATTTGACTTTCCATGTGATTCAGATCAATTTCCCAATTCGCTTCTGGAAGGAGGTTGTACATTTTGACTGTTACACCCAAATTTTCAGCAAGAGTTCTGAAAATATTTTTGACTTTCTAAATTAGGTTTATAATAATTTATTTTTAAAAGAATATTCTTTTATGATAAAAACACTGTTCTGAGAGTATAAATCTATCCTTTGTACTATCTTCCCCAAGACTTTTTCAATTAGAACCACCCAGTAAATATTATGTAATTTCTCGAGTGATTACACAAGAAATTCCAGTGTCTCCGTCTAGTATAATTAATTACCCAAGTAATCGACTTTGATAAAGTCCTAGATCGGAAGGCGAAACGTTGATACAGATTACATAATCAATAAAGAACATTTCAACCCTTACTAATTGCTTCTAATTAAAAAAATCCTTATATACGTCTATATCTATTTCGATATTTTCTATTTTTGAATGCCCTTCTTTCTAAATAATAATAATAACAGATCTAATGAAAACAGAAATATTTAGTAATAGTCTTTATAATGCAACAGGTAAACGGTTAAATATTATTTGTGTAAAATGAAAATATAATACACAATAAGGAATAGACCGGGGGTATATTCAGTTGTAGGGAATTCCTAATTTACGATTAATAACTGTCGCGAGATGCACTATAAAGGGTGTTTAACAATAATGATTTAGTTATATCAAAATTCCAATGCAAGATTCTTCTGATTTTACTTCTTTTGGGGTTCATATTCAAAAACAGACTCATAAAATACTTTTGTCTGTTATTATCTTGTACTTACCTATAAAGTGGAAAACCAGGTTTCGGTATAAGTATATTATGGCCTTTTTTTGGGTCTGCAAGGACTGTGATACAGAGTTCTAAAGAATGTGAGCACCCGCTGCATAGTATAATATCTTTTTCTTCATAGATAACGTTATCTCGAGAAAGGTATTTGGCGACTGCTTTTCTAGCTTTAGGAAGACCTAAACAGGGTACGTATCCATTACAGGCACCATCCCTTACTGTATCCAACACAGCTTCCACCACTTCGTTTGCAGTTTGAAGGTTTCCATAAACTGTTGGATCTCCTAAAGAAGAACAATCTTTTTATCCAATTTTTATACTTATACTACAAAAATTGGATTTTATGAACCTTGGCTACTATAGGATAACAGACAAAATTTGACATGCTTGTTCGTTTTTTTTTTTTGGATTTCATACGGATGATATCATCGGTCTATCTGTGTCTGTCACAATCAAATATCCCAAAAATTATCAATCGAATTTAAGTGAAATTATGTCTAGTCTCTTCTTCCGGTAGTAGATCAATGGTTAAAATCTAAAAATAAGCTTGGCTAACTTTTATATGCTATTCCGTTTGCGTCCTATAGGATAGAAGAAATATTTGAAGGATTCGTGTAATGTTTTATCACTAATATAAAATAAAGTTGCGCAAAGATTAGTTCCTCATAAATGTTGAGAGATTACATAATGGTAATGATGATATTGATTCGGGTTTCTCTACAGCCCTGTTAATGAAAACCTGACAGTGAAAAAGTACACAAACACAAACACAAACTGAACCAAATCGACCTCTAAATTGTAAGGATAATGCTGCACGAAAAACTGAGCTTTTTCTGTCTCTAAAATCAACTGCCTCCAAACCCCATCCTAGATCGCGGCATATACAGCTTATTAGCATATCCAACACTAGATATGAAGGATATTAGTTAGAGACATATTAAGAGCATAAAAAAGAACTAAAAAAAAATAGGAGAGAGTACTTTCTTTATTTTATTTTTGTGCTTTTTATTGCCTATTCAAGCTAATTCTTTTGAGAACCAAGGGAAATATTGGACTGTAGTTTACAAGCCTACCTACGCAATGACGAAAATCACAGTTGGTTCTTTAGGTGCTTTTTTATGTTTATGTGGAAATTTCAACCCTTAAATTACTTCTATACAAATTCCATTTTCGTTCATCATTCTACAAACATTTCCAACTTTCGCCATGTTAAACCTCCCAAGTGCAGTATGCAGGTATAGAAGAAATTATGGCTGGAGTTTTGGTTGCCATTTTCTCTTAAAACATCATCATTATAAGGTCGTCAGTTCTAAGACTGATTGGACACGCACCTCCACTCTTTCCTGTCCTGAGCTAATCTTCACATTTCCCTATAACTAGAATATCCTATGTCCTTAACTATTTGCGAACAGTACCTCTACTCCTCTTAACTCCTGTTTCTGCCTCTAATATGTCGCTGACTAGCCCTTCATGCTTGAGAAGGTGTCCTACCAATCTATCTCGCCTATCTCTTATTGGCTTGCATAGAGTCCTCTGTTCTCCTATTCTTTCTAATATCTCTTTATTTTCAACCTTATTTATCCATGGTATCTTCATCATTCGGCTTTCGAACGCTTCTAACCTTTTATTTTATGTTTCGCACCCATACAGCGCCGCGCTCCAAACATTCACCTTTAACAATCTATTTAAATTTTTTAAATTGACTGTTCGCGAGCATAGAAGTTACTTCTTTTATTGAATGTGATTCAACCCCGCGTTATCCTCTGCTTTATATCCCTACTACTCCTTCCGTCCTGACTTATCTGTCTTCCTAGATACTGAAAATCAGCCACTTCTTCTAATCTTTCGTCTCCTATCCTATATTCGCTCTTTCCTTACTTTTTCTTCCCTTACATAGCAGTATTTTTGTTTTACTTTTATTTATTTTCATACAATATTGCTTTATCAGTGCCGCTTCCATTTCATTTAAGACTACCTCTAACTCTTTTGCTAGATGCTAATATTGCTCAACTGCAAATCTAATTAATTATTCTTCCAAATATTGCCGAATATTTTATCTCTTCTATAGTTTTCTGTTTAATTTTTAATCTGTAATAAAACGTCATAATAATGTACCTACAATGACGCGAAAACTAGTTAATCAAGCCAGAAACAACTTTCTGAATGGTTTATATTACAAACTTAACTATAATAATTATATTACAAATTGTTGTATATATTTGCATACGTTGAAAATCTCGCATTCCTTTTGCAAAAAACAAAATATTTAAATACAGATCTTTAATTATTCAACATTTTTGTCCAAAGAAGTCAAATTTCTGGTTCTTTTTCCAATAATAATAATGTAGGTACACATGTATTTCAAAATTGTTAAAAAATTTGGAACACTCATGTGAAATTAATTAATTTCTTCATTAAAATTTTCTTCTGATTGATCAAACTTTCTTTTTGTGTCAAACAGAATTCTCTTAGTGTATTGAAATGTTCTATTATAAATGCAAGCAAAAGCTTAATTGTATATAAATTTTCCATTTTTATTTTAACCTTTACATGTATATTACGCATCGATAACAGAAGATAATATTATAAAGACGTATCTTTTGCTTGAGCAGGTTCCGGGAGATTTACATAAAAAAAGGCAAGATCGTAGAAAATGTTTCTACGTTGACCAAGCAACTTGTTGTTTATAACATTGTTTATGTTAAAATTAATTCTGAATCGTACTTGTATCGAAGAAACGGCGAAGAAAATTATATAAATATGTTTATAAAGCAGGAAAATCAATTTTTTATAATTACTACTAATACGTTACATACATACGACATTAGTCTATTCATTTGTAATATTTTTAAAGAACGCATATTTATACAAATGCACTCTGAAATGTGGCTGAAATTGTGTAAGTTAGTAGTAATTTTGTTTATAACAAAACTTCATTTTTTCTCTAGATACTATTCATTTCATTATTTTTAAAATATAAAAAGTTATTTAAAATTTAATTCTCGCTCAATAGTACCACATCAAAAATTAATTTATAGGGAATATTAAGGTAATAAGGTAGGTAAATTCATTAAAAATATTTGGAAATCTTATTACAAAAATAGCAAAACATTATTACATTAAAATTAGCTACTTTTTCCACTAAAAGAGAAGCAATTGCATTTTTTGTTTTTTATGTAAAGGGAATTATTTTTGTATGATGTAATACTCACTGAAATTAATTTTGTAGGATTCGAAGGAGCAAAGCAAATACTCCGTACTTAACTTTTTTTAGCAAAATAATATTATTTAAAATATAATCAGTAACTTAATAGACTGTACATAAAATAAACCTAGCTTTCTACGTTCCCTTGTTAATTGTTAAATTTATAGTATTCAAATTTAAAAAGAAATGAATTAACTAAAGGACGTAGAATTAATAATGAAATGGGTACATATTGAAAATAAACGTATAAAAAATATCTTAATACCAACCTAGAGATAAGGCAATGACTTGTTTCTCGGGGTTAGGTTCAAGTACCAAATTATCTACAAGTTCGCGAATGTAGTTCTTGCAATTTTTCGCATTGGTCGATGCCGAGACCTTCCATTTCTCTTTTGTCTTAATAATGGAAGTTTTCTTCGGTAAATTGTCCAACATGGTATCAGCTAACCATAAACAACACAATTCTCAAACACTTACTCGTATAGATATATGTTCACTAGGTAAATGGAAAACTTTTTCTAACACCTTTGCAGTAGTTTGATCAGGTTTAAGAAGAGAACTGCTTGTCCTCGTTATAATATAAGGTGGATATGAATATTAGAATTTTAATAAATACCTGCTTTGCGTTCTTGTTTCTTGTTAAAGACGTAATGAATGCAAATTATTTTTTTTTCTTTCCGTTGAGAATTTTGCCTTGGTGGTCAAAGTTTGTAAACACCTTTTCGAAAGTTTAAACAAAGATAGCAAAGGAAAGAAACATGATTAATAAAAGAAGATTTTCCTATTTAAATGTACCTACAACCAGGATCGTCTTTAGCCTATTGCAGGCCCTGGGTACATAAGGATAACGGGGACTCTTTGACACTTACAGCCAAAAAGAGTAGATAAGCAAAATTGTAAACTTATTGAACAATTATTTTTATTTCTTTACAATCACAATTAATGAATGAATGAATGAATAATTTGGTTGGTTGATTTCCCTAAAATAAATATATTTATCGGTAATAAATATTGGTTTTTGATTGGTGGATGGATCTGGCAAAACCTAGGGGGCCCTGTCGATCGTGGGACCCTGCGTATTTACCCAGAATGCCCAATAGAAAAGAGGGGGTTGTCTACAACATACGTAAAGTTTTTGAGTGTCTTTTAAAAAACTTCCCAATTATTTGGGTGAAATTTTATTTTCTTATGTAAATAAAAGCTATAAGATGGCTAAATTATACCAATTTCTACGTACTTAGGAGATGTACTTAAATTACGTGATGCAAAACTCATGAATTTTTGGCCTTCATCCCTCACCCTCCTTCATTCGATTTTATAAGGTGTGCATTGTAAAAGGTTTCAACTTGAATTTCCAATAATTATGAACAATTACAGTTTCTATACATATATTGTCCGTGAACAAATTTTAGCTTTAGTTTTCCGCGTATTCAAAGCCGCCAGCTTTCCAGTTCTAAATCGTTACGAACGTAAGGCAAACCTTGTCTCCCACCCCCACTACAGAAACTTATCTTGGATCTTCTTCTCCAATTTATGTTGAATTATTTCAAAATTTTATCCAAAAAACTTCAAGATAGATTACGAAGCTTCTGTAGTTGATGCCGTTCGAAAAAATTTCCCAAACTTTCTTTTACTGTGCTAAACTAATTTCAATGTTATTTAAATCGTTCATAATCTACTCTAGAATTACGATTTTTAGACTTTTACATGAATACAGTCCTTGTAATATACCAGTGTTAGTTGTGCTAACAAGTTAAAATTTATTGACACAATGAAACAAGAATTACACTTTTTACGTAACTTTTCATTGGCAATAATAAAATTGGTTTTTTGTTTATTACCATTTCACGTCTTAACTACTCCTCTGATCATCATGAAATTTTGTACAGGCATTGTCAGGAGTACAGAAAAGGACATAGGGTACCATTTATCCAGAAAATATATACTGTTCCCAAGGAATAGAAAAGAATTTGTTTTATGTGGTCGTCGATTATCTTTGACACGTATGTAGGACATCAACGCGAGAGAAGCCACAAGTAAAAACTCTATGATGTAGTCATGGCTTATGGCATAATGAAGACCTCTGAATTAATTCTTCACTTGCTTTAAACAAGGAATGCTTTCGCCAGATCAATTTCTGACTGAAGTGCAAAGCGCGTTGCGGAGAAAGTTATCTATATCCAAGTTCACAAAAAAAATAGCACAAAGATTGGTTCCTCAAAAATCTAGAGATATTAAGAACCTAATGATAATAATGCGATACGAATTTTTCTGCAGTCTGTTTAGTGGAATATGACAGAGAAAATTTATACATTACTGAGTCAAATGACTTCTAAGTGATTGGCATAATCACTTACGAAAAAGTGACCTTTTTACAATTTCCTTTGTCTATTGGCAGACGCAGTACTGACTTGATCTACATGTGGACAGCAAATATGTACCTGCTATGTGTATCAATATTAAATGTAAAATTTTTTAAGTACAGATAGTAAAATCGGAATAGTAATAATTAAGTAACATTTTCTTCAGCTAAAGAAATAGGTTCATTCTTGCATATGTGCTTACATGGAAAGTCTATAATAGTTCGCAAAGGTAGCGAATTTCATTTTTTAAAGTAATAATTAAAGTATAGTGACTCTTTTCTTTCTCTGTTACGAAAACTGCGTATATATATATAAACTGGCTTGTCCCAAGCGACTTTTTAAGAATTTTGGATTTATTGATGGTATTATCAGCCATAACGTAATCACTGACGCTATCAGCAGTTCGTATAATAAATGTCGAACTATTGAAGATAAAACTGGTAAAGTATTCACATTAGAAGTTGTGGTAAGTAGGGTGAATATTTTTTTAATTTTCCTGGTAAGTAGTGTTTAGAATAATTAATTTTTATGAAACCGTAAGCAAACTTTTTTATTACTCATGATGTTGATTTTATAATTTATATTTGATATACGTTATATTTATTTGTATTTGTAATCAATTAGTTAAAAAAAATGAAAATTATTGTTTAATTAAGTACATATTTGTATCTGTAGATTATTTTACTATTATATGCTACTCTAACAGACTTTNTTATTTGTATTTGTAATCAATTAGTTAAGAAAAATGAAAATTATTGTTTCTGTAGACTATTTTACTATTATATGCTACTCTAACAGACTTTCTTCGTTGTGTGAACAATTTTAACGTATGTATTTACAAGTTTTTTTACAAGAACTAATAACATTATTATTAAAAAGTGTGAATGTTTTGGAAAGCATTATTAAATCAAAAAGAACTAATAGGTTTTCGTTTAAGATCGATATAATATTAATAGTCAACTTTTTGTGGCACCCTATTAAGTGTATTCATGTTAAGTCGCATCGTTTTTTTTTTTCTTTCTCTTCCTTACCCTGTGGTGTCACAAGAGGTCATAAAAATACTTGAAAAATATCTGTGTTCTGTGTGAAGATTTAAAAACATATAACAGAAACATCTGTAAGTACGAGGGGGTGTTGTTAAGTTGTTAACTTTCTGCAGAAAAACTTAAAAAGAAAAAAAAATATGACTCAAAATAATCGCCCCTTAACTAAATACACTGTAAACAGCGGTCCTAATGCCTCCAAGACATTAAATAAAAATCTTCTTCCTGATCTGCCATCCAGCCTTCTACAGCTTCCATAACTTCTTTGTTGGAAGAAAACCTAACTCCATTCAAACTCTTTTTTAACTTGAGGATTAGACAGCAGTTAGATGAAGCGTCAGAAAAATATGGAGGATGGTCTACCAGTACGAATTCTAAATCGCAAACTTTTTTAGTGCAATCCGCGACTAGTGTGCAGGTGCATTTTCCTGCAAGAACAAGATGCCATTAGTTACTTTTCGACGTCTTTTTTACAAAATATTTTCGCTCAGTTTTGTCAACAATTGTCAATAATACTCTTGTGTTATTGTTTCCCCCTGCTTCAGACAATTAATGAAGATGGCACCACGCCTATCCCAAAAAAATTGAGACAAGAACTTTTCCTGTCGGTTTTTGAATTCAAAACCTTTTTTGGTCTTAGAGAGTCACAGTGCTTATATCCCACTGTTGTTCTTTTGTTTCAAGATCGTAAAAATCTACCCAGATTTAATTCATAGTGACAACCCTGTTCAGAATCTCTTGATCTTTTTTAAATCAGGGACAGACTGTGTCTACGTTCAAGCATTTGGAATTCATTTCACAGTAATCTGTTTCCTACGCAAATCATCATGAATCATATGAAATATTCAGTGTCTCAGCTATATATTTTAATCCAATTCGTTGGTCTGCTAATATTCCACCTATTGGGCTGAATCAATGTTTTTGGGTAGACACAGAAATTGACCTTCCAGACCTCCAATAATCATGAATGGAATAATTTTACTTTATTAAAAGAAGCAATCCAATTGTCAGGATATCATAGAGCATATTGATTGCTAGGTTTATCGTAGTAAATTTGCTTACTCCGTAACCCTTTTAGAAACAGGTACTTTATAATAACTCAATGTTCGAATTTATTTATTTTTTGCTTACAGTTTACATTCTTTTTTTTATGCATTATTTAACTTTTTAATGAAACACTGTAAAGTCAAAATTTTTACTACGGAAACAGGATTCTGTTATTATACTTCCAACTGCCAAAGCCAATATTTATCAATACCCACTCGTATATAGATTTTCAGCAGTAACGTTTGAAAGAAGATAATATAAGACGGTAATAAGGGAACTTGAGCAGTAAAATCCTAGGAAAAACCCCCGCCCCATCATTTATTCTCATTGACCTACTAGACTTTTTCAAATGACCATATATACCCTTAATGTGTTATAAAAGGTCCTGTCGGCAACAAGTAAACCTCATTGAGTCTTTGATATTCGATTGATTCCTGAGTTAGTTGGTGTTTGTGCTTATTTACGATGTATATATTAAAACAAAAGAAATCGAAAAATTGGTAAGAAATTTTTTTTATTGTTATATAATTTGGATAATATAATGTCAACAGAACTAAATATAAATAATTTTAGCAAAATGTATTATCTATTTATTGGTATTTCAGAATGTAGTTTTGATTATTTTTTTAAATGCAATTAAATTAAATTGACTTTCTCTTACAGTTACTACTTAGGTGATATTAAAAACAATAAACAGCAGAATGTTCAATTTTTGTTGTTTCTATTCCGTATTCATAATTAGATTGAATACTAATTGTAAGAAGCAGTTTGTAAATAATTAAATTTTTTGTTTTCAAAGTATTACGAGTTTTAACAGCGGTT